>NC_056726.1:777840774-777880774 GCF_019279795.1 Protopterus annectens | reverse complement strand
GCAGACATGTAATGTGGAAATGTGGCACACTATCCTTCCTCCATGGTGACTCATCCAATGCTCCTTGCCTCTTTCCAATGAGGACAACTCCACATTACATGTCCACATCCCCCACCAGAGATCTAACAAAAGGTGCAGCCGCATGTGCACTTTCTCCCCAGAATAGGCACACCCATCCACTCTCTGTCATGCCTTAAAAGTTCAAGCCACTAATCAGACCTGGGTTACATGGGTTGTAGTTAGGGCTTTATCTCCTTATCCCACAGACTGATTTAGTATCCTTGTTGACATGATGTGAGTAAATATGTTCACTGAACTCTTGCATTTTAGACCATAAACAGTTTCAGAATATTATGATTCTGACATAAGATTGCATGCGTATGCATGCGCGCGCGCGCGTGTGTGTGTGTGTGTGTGTGTGTGTGTGTGTGCGCTCATGCACATGTGCTTGTGTGTCTGTGTATATGATTGCATGTTTGTGTTTGTGTATTTGTGTACGTGTGTGTGTGTTTCTGAACATGCATGCGTTTGTGCATGTGGTATTTATATAAAAAATGCATTATGTTAACATTGTAATCACTTGAAAGCAAATGCTTGAATGTACATACTTGAATTCAGTTGAACTGGCGCATACCTTTCCTGTCAGGAGAATACTTGAAATAGAAAAAAATGGAACTGTACACTAATAAATTATTTCTGTAATACAAACTAAGAAAATGAACATACTTTGAAAAAAGTAGAATTTGTCCCCATACCCCTTCCCCAAACTTAAATATCTTCACTCCATGACCATTGAAGTTCAGAGAAATAGTTAAGCACACAGGGACACAGACACACGCAGAGACACGGATGCATGCATGTTATGCTTTTCTTAAATACGTTGATTATGAAGTAAGAATAATTAAGGCCAAAGGGTGTGGGGGTACATGTCAAAATACACTTATAATTCTACAATTTTAACTTAACTGTTCTGAACTTGCTCATTTAGAGCTTAACAGAAATACATTTAAATCTCTAAAAATAGTTTAATCATTTTAACCAACATGTCGTCATGGGCCTACTTCAGAATACCAACAAAAAAGCCATTAACATTCATTCTATTAACCAGAAGTTCCCCCAGTCCCATGTAACTTCCACATCTGAAGTTCAGTAGTAGTCACATATAAAGCACCCCTACACCCCTCAGTGATGGAGATCTACTATCATTACTACTTTATTTCAATATTTTACCTTAAGTTATATCAATTTGGAAAACCAGAACTATATTCATTCCTTTTTCTTCAAATTGATGCCACCACTGATGTATTATACATAGAAGCCAGGGTGTGAGGGTACAGGTAGCACAGTTACCCCACAAAAATATGTATATGTAATCAAATGGAAAATGCCTATATTCCAGAGGTCAACAGAGTAATGTTAAAAACTGTATGTGGTAGATAAGAGTGATAAACACAGTTCAAGAAATTCTGGTAAAATTATTATCCTGTATTTCTGATCTAACAGACACATATCAAGCAACTGTGATTTCTACAGTGTAAATTGAATGGGTAGTGGGTTGAGATGGGATGTATGAAGTCTTTTATACTGTTAGATTAGAGGTGCATATAAAATTTAGTCTGCTAATCTTAGAAAAGCAGACATTTAATTTATCATGCAAATTATACAATGATTTTAACCGGTGCTTTACTGCCTTGTTTCCAACTGATTTTAATGGCATGCAGGTTTTTGCTTTAAATTTTCTTAGTAAGGCTATACAGGAGTTCTATAGATTCTTAAGAATGAGCTGTCTCAAGGGTGGTGTTCTTCTTTTATCCTGAGATAGTTTTTCCAGATATTTTAAGTTCTCGTCTAATTGTTAAAAATAATTAAAAAATGTTACTGTGAGGGTTAAGCCTGATTTTTCCCCTCTTGGTAACCATTTCTGATTCAGAGACAGCGCTATCACAGTACTGTAACTGTGCCATGAAGTGGTGCACACCACAGTGGGCTGTCTCTGCAGCCTACCGCAAATGCTAATGTAGCATTCCAGGGGTGTGGCCTATACTAATTATCCATTCACAAGGAAACCTCACTCAGAGTCTGCCATAGTTTGCTATGAAGGAAGGATTATTTTCTTTTTCCCTTTTGTACTTTATATTCTTCCATTGCCTTTTTCTAGCTTGGATATTGCACATTTTATTTACATCATTCTTGAGCTAGGAATCAAACCTTCAATTTAAGGGATAAAATGAAACATTTCAAGGCTTTACTGGGAAAGCGCACTCAGTGTCTGCCACACATTGCTGTGAAGAAAAGATTACTTTGTTACTTACTTTCTTGTATTTTGTATTGTTTCATTGTCTTCTTCTATTTTGTATACTGCTGTGTATTTTCTTAAACTGTGTTTTACTTGTATTCTACTTTTAAGTGTATATTTAAACTAGGAAAAAGACCACAGCTGTCTCTCTTTTGAGACACACAGAAATTAAATTTCTCCCAGTCTCCCTCCTGGCTAAACTCAACTGTCTTCCTTGTTGACTGCCCCTTTTGTTAATATGACCACATATTTCCTTCCCCTCTCTTCTTTCATTGACTTTTGTGGGTGACCACAAAATTATCATTTTGTAAAATCATTTCCTTACAGCTATTTAATTTTATTGGCTATCTCACTGCATTCCATAGAGCCATTTGCCTACGTTTTATATGGTCCATTGCCACGTTTATAATTCCTGCTTTGAGTTATCCATTAGTACAACTTTGATTTATCCATCACTTTGCTTACTTTATCCCTTTTACTCCATGGACAGTCATATTCTGAGGCCAATCAGAGTATTTGTCTCTTTATTTATAAGACTCTTTGGGGATCCTTCACTTTGAAAATCCTTTATCTGAAAATCTGTTCCAAACAACAGGCTGTCTTTGTCAAACATCTTTACAAATTGCATCTGATAAACTGATCAACCTGCACCTGACATTTTTTGCTGTTATTTTTCTGTGATGCAGATTCAGGATTACTTATTACTATATTTGGTTCTCATAAATAGGAACATTTCTTTGATTACATTTTATGATATTAACTGCAATAAATCTCCTTGCAATTTTTTTCCTCTTGAAGATGAACGAATATCTAATTTTACATCATATTACCTTTTGTTGTCAACACTGTATCTTGTTTCACTTTGCCTGTTTCTCATTAACACAATTTTACTTTGGTCAGCATCTTCATGGGCATTATTCTCTGTCACACTCACATCTACTGTTAATCATCGCCACAGTCATTGACACTGACTCACAATATCATTGATTAAAAAATGAAAATGTGTTTTCTTTTTTTAACAACAGACAACACCTAAAAAATTATAAAAGTAAGACAGTTCCACCAGTGGTAAAATAACAACTTAAAAAACAAAAAACACTGAAAAAAGCGTAGTCAGGAGCCCAAGAACAGAATTAGCATTCAGAATTTAATATATCGCTTTCATCCAACAAGACTTCATCATAAACTATTCAACCAAAAATTACAAGCACTTTTATATAAAAACCCACAAATGAAAATCTTTAATTCATTATTCAATTAAAATTCTTTAGTTAATACTTTAAATGCTAAACAGTCAGTGCCTGCTAACAGAATTCTTTTCATTTTTACTTTTAATCTCATAAATTCTCTGAAATGTGGTCCTTTAAATTTACATTTGGATTTAGAAGTGTAAAGGTACCAGACTTATTCTGCATTGCAATATTGGCCATATCCATAGCATTATTACACATAGCAAAATAGAGGGAGCCGTACTGTTTATCATCAGTCGATACTCTGAACGTTGAAGATCTCTGCTGTCTTGACATGCTATCTCAGAATTTGTATAAATATATATATATATATATATATATATATATATATATATATATATATATTTAAATGTTCTTCTAAGAGGTTGTCTGGTTCGATTATCAGCTGGAGCACCTTCTGTGCAGAGTCTGCATGTCCTCCCTGTCGTCGGATGAATTTAAAGACATGCAGGTAGGTGCATGTGCGTGTGTGCCTTCCTTGAAGGTTGGGCACTGGGCTGGCAACTTGACACTGTAAAAATTCACTGCCAGTCATTAGCAGCTGTGACAACTCCTAACTGGGAAAAGCCAAAAAGCAGAAAGATTTAAATTTTCTTCTTCTCCTTTTGGCTGCTCCCATTAGGGGTCACTACAGCAGATCATTGATCCAAAGAACGAATGGCATTGTTTTATGGTGTTGAGTTGCCAGCCTGGTGCCCAACCTTCCTCAGAAGGCACACACGCACACATTGACACCTAGGGCCAATGTAGCATGTCCAATCCACCTGCAGCATATCTTGGGAATGTGGCAGAAAACCGAAGCACCTGGAAGAAACTCACGCAAACACAGGGAGGGCATGCCGACATCCCCCAAAAGGCATGCTAGCCAAGAATTGAACCAGAGAACCTCTTGCTGTGAGGTGACAATGTTAACCACTGCACCACTGTGCTGCCCTTATATATATATATATATATATATATATATATATATATATATATATATATATATATATATATATGTGTGTGTGTGTGTGTGTGTGTGTGTGTGTGTGTGTGTGTGTGTGTGTGTGTGTGTATATATATATATATATATATATATACACACACACACACACACATAGATCAAAGGAGATGTTGTCTGTTAGATATAGGTAATGATTAGAGCCAAACTAGAGTTAGATATATTTTACTAAGAAAAAAGCTACACAAACTTACTAATGAGTATGATGCATGCTTTTATTAAATTCACCGTTATTAAACTTTAGTAGCCTTTAACTGTCACAACTATATTTTTTATATAATTACTTAAATTACTAGTTAACCTTTTAAATCACGTTTATGTACAAATTCTGGCATGGTAAGAAAGCATTTGTTTGAGTTGTGATCTACAGATAAAATATGCCCATTTCTGTAAATACTCAGGAAAAATTGTTTCTTCAGGATGTTTGGTATATTAGAAGATGTATTCAGTTATTTTTAAGAATTAATTGGATCTCACAGCTGCAGTTGTGCCAACCATTAGCTTCATCCCTAGTGACTGCAGGCTCAGCAGCATTTCCATTCAATAAAGGATGTGATTTCAAATCTATAGGATTGCCACATCTGATAAAATCTTATCTGGATTATGGTAAGGTAACATCAGCAGCAGCAGTAGTGTTACACAAAATAAATTAAAAAATGTTCCAAAGTAATATTCCATTTTATCCAAAAAGGATGACAGCTTTTGAAATTCACTTAGCCATTCAAGTCATCAGACTTACATTATAATTACAAGCCAAAAGATTTTAAAAATAAGATAAAATAAGATGAATAGCTGAGAGGTGGGTACTGATTCATGGTACTGGCACAGGGTGTTGGCTGAGTCAGCTATGCTTCTAGTGTTTATTTAGTATTATAATAATGTAATAGTTTTTGTATGTGTGTTATCTAATACTGTAAAGAGTATTATGCAAATACTCATGGAGCTTTTTCCTCCTCCAACATCCACTGAAAATTGGCCTCAACTTAGCTGGATATGCTAGTTATCCAAACAAACAAATGACACAATGAATAATGTAACAACTTAGCAACTAAACTTCCTTTGCTGACTTTTTTGCATGATTTTGTCTTCCCTGCAACTAATCCTATGCTGCTGCTGGTGCTTCTGCCCATCCATTAGGTCTACTGGGCACTTCTATTCACCCTGGACTTACTTTGACTCTTGTTTAGGGCTGGTGAGCAGATTGAGGTACCCTGATGTGTGTCCTATATTATATTGCTTTCAAGGTATTTGTACTTAAGCCTTAACATCTGTTACCCCTTGCACACACCTGAAACTATGCTGGTGGGCAGACATGTAATGTGGAAATGTGGCACACTGTCCTTCCTCCATGGTGACTCATCCAATGCTCCTTGCATCTTCCCAATGAGGACAACTCCACATTACATGTCCAAATCCCCCACCAGAGATCTAACACAAGGTGCAGCCGCACGTGCACTTTCTTCCCAGAATAGGCATACCTGTCCACTCTCTGTCATGCCTTAAAAGTTCAAGCCACTAATCAGACCTGGGTTACATGGTTTGTAGTTAGGGCTTTATCTCCTTATTTCACAGAGTGATTTATTTTCCTTGTTGACATGATGTGAATAAATATGTTCACTGAACAATTGCATTTTAGACCATAAACAGTTTCAGAATATTAGAATATTGTGATTCTGACATAAGATTGCATGCGTATGCATGTGCGTGTGTGTGTGTGTGTGTGTGTGTGTGTGTGTGTGTGTGTGTGTGCATGCACGCGTGCGCGCACATGCTTTTGTGTCTGTGTATATGATTGCATGTTTGTGTTTGTGTATTTGTGTATGTGTGTGTGTGTTTGTGAACATGCATATGTTTGTGCATGTGGTATTTATATAAAAAATGCATTATGTTAACATTGTAATAACTTGAAAGCAAATGCTTGAATGTACATACTTGAATTCAGTTGAACTGGCGCATACCTTTCCTGTCAGGAGAATACATGAAATAGAAAAAAATGGAACTGTACACTAATAAATTATTTCTGTAATACAAACTAAGAAAATGAATATACTTTGAAAAAAGTAGAATTTGTCCCCATACCCCTTCCCCAAACTTAAATATCTTCACTCCATGACCATTGAAGTTCAGAGAAATAGTTAAGCACACAGGGACACAGACACACGCAGAGACACGGATGCATGCATGTTATGCTTTTCTTAAATACGTTGATTATGAAGTAAGAATAATTAAGGCCAAAGGGTGTGGGGTACATGTCAAAATACACTTATAATTCTACAATTTTAACTTAACTGTTCTGAACTTGCTCATTTAGAGCTTAACAGAAATACATTTAAATCTCTAAAAATAGTTTAATCATTCTAACCAACATGTCATCATGGGCCTACTTCAGAATACCAACAAAAAAGCCATTAACATTCAGTCTATTAACCAGAAGTTCCCCCAGTCCCATGTAACTTCCACATCTGAAGTTCAGTAGTAGTCATATATAAATTGTCTCTACAGTAAGGCTGCACCCTTATACCCCTTGGAGGGGGCTCTACTATTATTCCTCCTTTATTTCAATATTTTACCTTAAGTTATATCAACTTGGAAAACCAGAACTATATTCATTCCTTTTTCTTCAAATTGATGCCACCTCGGATGTATTATACGTTGAAGTCAGGGTGTGGGGATACAGGTAGTACAGTTACCCCACAAAAATATGTATATGTAATCAAATGGTAAATGCCTATATTCTAGAGGTCAACAGAGTGATGTTAAAAACTGTATGTGGTAGATAAGAGTGATAAACACAGTCCAAGAAATTCTGGTAAAATTATTATCCTGTATTTCTGATCCAACAGACACATATCAAGCAACTGTGATTTCTACAGTGTAAATTGAATAGGTAGTGGGTTGAGATAGGATGTATGAAGTCTTTTATTCTGTTAGATTAGAGGTGCATATAAAATTTAGTCTGCTAATTTTAGAAAAGCAGACATTTAATTTATCATGCAAATTATACAATGATTTTAACCTGTGCTTTAGTGCTTTGTTTCCAGCTGATTTTAATGACATGCAGGTTTTTGCTTGAAAATTTCTGTTAATAAGGCTATACAGGAGTTCTGTAGGTTCTTAAGAATGAGCTATCTCAGGGGTGGTGTTCTTTTATCATGCAATAGTTTTTTTCGGCTATTTTAAGTTTTTGTGTAATTGTTAAACAGAATTCAGAAATGTTACTGTGAGGGTTATGCCTGATTTTCTCCTCTTTGTAACCATTTCTGATTCAGAGACAGCGCTATCACAGTACTGTAACTGTACCATGAAGTGGTGCACACCACAGTGGGCTGTCTCTGCAGCCTACCGCAAATGCTAATGTAGCATTCCAGGGGTGTGGCCTATACTAATTATCCATTCACAGGAAAAGCTCACTCAGACTCCACCACAGTTTGCTATGAAGGAAGGATTAGTTTATTTTTCCCTTCTTGTACTTTGTATTCTTCCATTGCCTTATTCTAGCTTGGATATTGCGCATTTTATTTTCACCATTTTTGAGCTAGGAATCAAACCTTCAATTTAAGGGATAAAATGAAACACTTCAAGGCTTTACTGGGAAAGTTCACTCAGAGTCTGCCACACATTGCTGTGAAGGAAAGATTAGTTTATTTACTTTCTTGTATTTTGTATTGTTTCATTGCCCTCTTCTATTTTGTATACTGCTGTGTATTTTCTTAAACTGTGTTTTACTTGTATTCTACTTTTAAGTGCATATTTAAACTAGGAAAAAGACCACAGCTGTCTTTCTTTTGAGACACACAGAAATTAAATGTCTCCCAGTTTCCCTCCCGGCTAAACTCAACTGTCTTCCTTGTTGACTGCCCTTTTGTTAATTTGACCACATATTTCCTTCCCTCTCTTCTTTCATTGACTATTGTGGGTGAGCAAAAAATTATCATTTTGTAAAATGATTTCCCTACAGCTATTCAATTTTATTGGCCATCCCACTGCATTCCATAGAGACAGAATACATAGTGCCCGCTCACCTTCCAATCTATCTTGCTCTTCGCTTATCTTGCTAAAGATGCAGTTACCCCTTCTTTCATATTTAAATGCTAAGTTCACATCACAACTCTTAGGATATTAACCCATTTTTCCATTTTACCTTTAAAATCTGCAACATCTAGTCCACGACCAACAAATATTGGACAGCCCACATTCTGCCTCTCAGTAGTTGTATTTTAATTAGTGCTAATGTTTTACTCCTGGAGAAGGAGCATAGGGACATTATTTCCTGGAAGTTGCTGATCACCAGAAAGCCTGATAACTGCTTCATAGGTGCCAACTTGGAATTTGTGCTAATATTTTGCTCTTGGTGAGAGAAAGAGCACAGTGCATTGATTCCTGACTGTTTCTGATTGGGAAGCAAGTGTCTGTGTTGGACCTTCCTGATTGCTCTGGTTCCTATTCATGGCATCTACCAGAAAAAGGCCACAACAAGCCTAAAGATCTTTACATCATCCAGACAAGACTGTTAATCACCAAAGAGCCTGTGGCCTACTTCATGTCTTAGGATTGGTGCTACTGTTTTGCTTCTGGTGAGATAAAAAGCAAAGGAAAACTGTATCCCTGCAGCATGAAGCTGTGGTGAGACCAGCACTCATAGGAGGCACACAGTATTCAGTCAGGTGAATTGTCTCTTTTCATCATTCTTGACAAAGCTAGCTCTTTCTTTTCAGTAAGTAATGTTTGATTAACTGCTGTCTAACCTAACTTCAGAATATCTCCCTAAATACTTCATCAGTAAATCAACAGGATCTACTTTTTAGTTTCCCCTCAAGTGCTGGGCAGTGCCCTGCATAGACACAAGCACCTTGTGTTGACATTTTCCAGTAAATGCACCCTTGAAATTTCAATAACATCTTGTTGCATGCAGGGCAACTAGTTTGCAGTGACAAACACTGAACCCAGAGTTGCAAATCAGATACTTCTGACATTACTTTATATTTTCACCATGAACATCTAATCAATAAAAAAGGCCTGTTACTATGGATGTGAACTTTGCCACTATCTCCATCACTATCTTGGTGGATATGGGCATCCTGAGGCAATGCAGAAATTACCTCATGTTTACTGACAGCCAGCTAATTCTCAAACAAACTGATACAGTATGTCAGAAGTGTATTTGCAGAATAACACTGGAGGCAACGCTCTCCCACAAAAGCACTCCTAATGTGAATCAGGTTGTCAGTAGTACACACACTGCACCTATCACACACAGTTCAAAGCAGATGCATAGGCCTACATATATGCTGTGAGTTACTGTACAATGGTACCTCCTATACTGAGCCAACAGATTTTGCCAACATACTGGCCGACAGATTCAGTGGCAACTTTACCCCTCTCTCCCTCTTTAAAGGACCAATCTCAATACCGGAAGTATGCCACACACCCAGCATTACTGCAGCATGGGTTAAAGCTGCATTGTCCAAGGCCATGAATATAGCTTCCATAGGACCCAACAATATCCCTGGCTGTGTTCTACGTGAATTACAAAGTGAACTGGCACCACATCTGTGTGTCCTGTTCACTCACAGCCTTTCCTCAGGCTTTGTCCCTACCGAATGGCACACTGCTACAGTCATCACTCTCCATAAAGGAGGAGCAACTACAGACCCTAGAAATTATTGCCCTATTAGCCTGATGAGTCTGATATGTAAGGTTATGCAATGCAAAATCATGGACCTAATTAACAGGGATATAGGAATTTCCAAACTCTAGATCCCACGCAGTTTGGTTTTGTAAAAGGTAGATCATGCCCGCTCAACCTGGTTGACGTCTTTGATTCAGTCACCAGAGCTGTGTATGAAGGTAAGGCAGTTCATACAACCTACCTCGATCTGGCCAAGGCCTTTGATACCACTCCTCACTCAGGAATTATTGATAAACTCACCAAACTAGGCATCAACCACTATATTGTTAGGTGGGTTGCAAATTGGCTCACAGATAGAACCCACAGTGTGAAAGTAGCGGACTCCAAGTCAGACTGTCAACCAGTCACGAGTGGAGTCCCACAGGGATCGTCCTGGGTCCTCTCCTGTTTGGCATCTACTTCTCAGAAGTCCAGGCCAATACAGAGGGACTCTGGGTGACCAATGACTGGAAGCTGGGAGCCATTATTAACTCCAAGTGATATAGACATCCTACAGAAAGGCCTCACTGAGACCAATGACTGGTGCCAAAGCTATGGCCTTAAGCTTAATGCCAAAAAGTGTGTCATCATCCCTTTGGGAAAAACTCAGTTCCCATTAATTACCACATCGATGGGAGTCCACTGAACTCTGAAGGCATTATAACAGATCTGGGGGCACAGGTTGACAGCAAGCTCTCCTTCGACTACCACACTGCCACTGTGGTCAGAAAGTCCTTCTATGCGGCATATCTCATTACCAAGGGTTTTGCATCCAGGAAGAAAGAGGTCATCATTTCTCTCTACTCTTCCCTCATTAGACCAATCATAGAGTATAATGACCCATTTGGCATGTACCTCACTAGACACCTGCAACAGCTAGAGAGGCCACAAAAGTACCTCATGAGGAGGATCCTAGGCCTTAAACACATCTTATACAGATAGACTCAAAAAACTCCAGCTATTCTCTGTCTCATATCATCTACTAAGAGGTGATCTCTGCTTGACTTGCAAAGCCATGTCTGACCCAGCTCTGTTAGAAATGCTACATCTAAAGAACTCCCAATCTCTCCGCACCACACTATCCAGAGACCTCAACCTCATTACCACAATCAACAGAACATGCTGGAAGGACAGGTTCATGACCCAGAGAATGTCCATGCTCTGGAATAGACCCATCCATGTCAAGCAGAACACCTCTCTGGCCCTCTTCAACAGAAATCTTGATGAGTGGATGGGAAATAGAAAGTTCACCCTGGGGATCACTCCAGTGGCTCTACTTGATAGAGGCACTGGGAACTAACATCGGGCGGCACAATGCCAGGGAACCGCTATGGGCTAGGCTTGTAAAGGCTCCAGGGCCATTAGTCTAGTACATACCTATGAACCTATATGCTGAGGCACTTAAATGTAACCTTCCTAAATCCCAAGGACCTCCTAGATGAAGTATGTATAACAAATACCCTCAGCAGCCCCGAATGCACTCTTTCAAAACAACAACCATATAACACATACAACCACATCTCATGGAGCCTCTACTTCTAAGTCCATAAAGAAAGCTGCCACACAATCCAACATTCTGTTTTTTGGAGATTCACTTGTGAGATACACTGATGTCACTCTCACCAGGCTGAGTAAGGAGAAAGTCACAGTTAGCTGCTTATCAGGAGCAAGCCTCCACCACATTATGCACACGTTCAGGTCTTTGGACCACAAGTATTAGTATGACTCAATCATAGTCAATGTGAGTATAAATGACATGACACTTACCTCCCTGCTGTATGTGAACAGAGACATCCTAGAGCTCTCAGAATATGTGTCACAGGCTGGTACAAGTTTGGAATTGGACAGCAGTTTACCTTCTCCAAGGATGATGCCACAATACAAACAGATGACTGACCTTAAAAAATTGTCTTAGTTTCTGGTGTCTTTCTAAGGGGATGCAATATTTGTCAGCATGGAAGGAGATGATCAACAGACCACACTACTTTTCCAGGGATGGTCTGCACCTCTTCCCTGTAGGTTTTTGAGTATTAGATAAAACATTGTCCTTCCTCCATAGTGGCTCTTTTAGGCAATGCCAAACTGAAAGTACTTCCAACACAGCAAATCAAAACCAAGAAAATCTAAAGGTACTACTGCTCAGTACTATGAGTTTAACAAAAAATCCACTCTCAAGAAGTTCTCCTCACCCTAGACAATGCTGGTGTCTGTGTGGTCAATGAGACATGGTTTAAAGCCGGGGACAGCACACCAGCAGTGCAAGGCTATAATGCCTTAAATACATTTAGGCTAGATACAGCACAGACAGGGAGTGGAGGTGTCTCAGTTTACATCAAAAATATACCTTAAGGATGGTCAAA
This sequence comes from Protopterus annectens, assembly GCF_019279795.1. Taxonomy (NCBI): domain Eukaryota; kingdom Metazoa; phylum Chordata; order Ceratodontiformes; family Protopteridae; genus Protopterus; species Protopterus annectens. The sequence goes on along the minus strand of NC_056726.1, from coordinate 777,868,200 downwards.
CAGGACAATGCACTTGAGCTTCTCCATCTTTAAATCAACATAGGCAAAATCCCATACCAATTCCTTTCAAGCTACTTGCTGTATTACCCAGGAAATTTATAACATGCATTTAAAAGTATTGGGAACATTCACTATCCAACCCAATACCATATTCACAGATGACTTTAATTACCCCACTATTAACTGTGAATCCTATATAACACCAGATGTGCTGGTACAGTGATTCCTGGATTGTGTAAACACAAACTCCCAGGACTAGATTATCAGTACTGTGGCCACAGGTGCAAACATACTGGATGTGGTCCTCACTAATAATGGAGACTGCTGCACACTCACTAGTGTAATGTCTTTTCTGGTTGAGTCAGACCACAGAATGGTCTCCTTTGAAGTAAAAATAAAACCCAAAACCCCAGCTAACCCTGGAATGTTCAGTAACTACTCAAAGGCTAACTTCCTACTATTAAGTGATGACTTGGCAAAATGTCAAGCCCCCATAAATCTTGAGAACACTGCTGTCTACATGGAACTATTCACTGAAACCCTGCATAAGCATGTTAATAGCTGCATTGAGGCAGCTGTACCCACCAGGAAGAAGTACAGAACTAACTCAAAAAACATGTCTCCCTGGTGGAATCTCATCAATAGGCTGTATAACATAAGGAAGAAAATAAAACTATATTTTTTTGAATTATAGACTGCCTTAAGGAATCTGTGATTTATAAGGGCAGGGACAAAAAATATATATCAGGGATGTTATATACACTAAAGGACCAGGTATTTAGTATGTTAGTATGTGTATCAGAATGTGTGCATTTGTGTGGGACAGTGAATAATGGAGAGTACCTGTGATAACATGATAAATGGCCACCAGTAGTGACTACCACAACAATGTGCTGATTTGTAATTACAGGCAATTCAGAGACATGCAATTTAACCAATAATGAGGTCTTTCCTCTTTACAGATAACATGTCTCTGATTTGCATTTTATGTGATTGGGGTTTGATTTTTGCTTTGTAGTCATTGCTTGCTCTGAGATACCCCCCCCTGTGATCTTGAACTTGATGAAGAAATGTGTGGGTGGATGGATGGATGGTTGGTTGGACAGACAAAAACATAGCTGGCTTTTTTCTATACATTGCATTCCTCGGGGTGCCAGTCATGCTACTAAGTAGTATTAAACTAGTATTTAATCCAGCCTTCCCTGATGATTTATTGCATCCATATTGCATCTCCCGATTCCCTTACCTTCTGTCATGGAGCATGTGCCTTACCCATTCCCCAGATTTTGAGACTTGTCATATTCCATGTTCCCTCATTTCCCTTCACATCTTTTCAATCCTCCTTTGTACTCTGAAATCAGTCTGATAACTCATAATGACCTCCAGAACTCAACACAGCTCTCCAGATGAGGACCTGACAGCAAATTGTACAAAGACAGGATAACAACTGCATCTCTACAATCCTCAACATTTGCAGTACCTTTAGAATTCTTTTTGCCTTTGGCATTAACCTGTAACATTACAGAGAAGTACGGGATGGTAGGTGACTTTAATATCCAAATACTTAATTATTTTCTATCATTCTCATTTATTTATGGCTTAACTAGGTGACAGTCCCAGACAAAGGAGCATTATCCAGTTATGTAACATGCACAAAACAGAGGGCAACGAAAGACTGAAGGAATCAAACTCAGGGTTACAAGATGGTGCTCATGAGTACTCCATAGCCTCAATGCTTTGTGCTAAACTGCCAGGCAGTCTCTCTGTCTCTCTCTCTCTCTCTCTCTATATATATATATATATATATATATGTCTGTCTGTCTCTCTCGCACTCTCTCTCTATGCTCTTGCCATACTCCCTATAGCATGTGTGTAATTCCCTTATTTCCCTAGCACAAACAAGCCAAAAACATTGACCACAAGCTGCTATTAATATGTGTCACCTCCCTGCAAGCTCTACTAGATCAGATTATGTTCACATTCTCCCATTTATACCAAGTATTTTATTCTCAGTGATATCACTGAACAGCTTAACCTTATTCTCCAACCCAGGTGTGATGTCTGACCAAAATATGCCAGGTAAGGCATAGCGTCAATTCCAAACCCTGTTGAACTCCTGCACCCTGATCCTGTCTTCTTACTTAACTGTTTATTTACCAAGTACCATACTCTAAATCTACACCCTATCAGACAAACAATTCCTTACCACTGGTGAGGCACAAGTCCAAACCCTCAATGGAGTTTACAGCAACCTGCTTCTCCTTTTTAACCTTGTCAGTGACTCAGACATAAGAATTAGTCATAGTTCAGCAACATAACTTTTGTTGTGTTAATCCATGCTTTTGTCTGTTTGATAAATAATATGCACTGTGAAGCTCTATTTTTCTAACCCACATGATTCTGTAAATTTGTTGGGATGAAGTAAAGCTGAGTATATGTATACAAGGAGAGTTGAAGGACATTGCCATTGACCCAATCTGCAGATTTACCCACTGTGTCAGTACTCATAGAGGTAGCCTGTCTAACACTAGTGTTCCTCTTAAAATCTGCTGAGATCTTTCTCTACATCTTCCACAGTTGTATCCCTAGCTATTCATTTATTTCTGCATTCTTTCCACAACTGGTACCCTACTTTTCTGTTCACTTATACTGACACAGTTCAGTTCTTCATATCAGCCTGATCTCCTACTTATTCCTGCTACTTGTCTTTTCTTGAATCACAGGTAGAATTCTTCTGTTTTCATGTAGTCATCCATCCAACCATCCATCCATCCATCCATCCCTCCATCCATCCATCCCTCCATCCATCCATTAGTCCATCCAACTATTCAGCCCTCTTCTAAATCACTTGCATGGTGAAAATCAGGGTGATTGCAAGCAGAACAAGGTAAGCCAGAATTATCTGTCTCCCAGCAAGAGGATCCAGCTCATCCTGTGGAATCTGTAGGTGTTCTTGATAAGCTAAGAGATACAATCCCTGTAAAATATTCTGCGTCTGTCTTGGAGCCACCTCCCAGAGAACTATGTCTGGTACACCTCCTATGGGAGGTACACATGAAATCTTCCTAAGCTGCCAGAATGAGTTGATATAACACTAACATCTTTTAGCTTAGAGGGCAGTGGCTATATTCCAAGATCTTCCTAGATTTCCAAGAGCCTCATTTTGTCATGAAAAGTCAGCCTAACTACCCTAAATAGTTTTACTGCTTATATTTGTAATCACATTTATTTCAATAGTTATCAAAATATCATGTACAAAGGTGAGAAAAGGGGCATAATCTGATTGGTAACTTGAACGTTTCATCCCTAGAATCTGGTACATCTCTAGCAGTACTGCAATAAATGGTTCCATGTAATGGCTAGTCACCTTACCTCTGCTGCCTTCACTCATAAACAAAGCACCAAAATACTTAGGCTCCTGTACCTGTGAATCTGGCCCCCAAATAAATGTCAGAGAGGAATATAAGAGAGAACCACAATCTCAGATTGGGAGGTGTTGAGTTTTTCCATCCTGGCCACTTCTCACTCAACAGTGAATCACTCCATTTGGTGTAGCAGCTAACATAACACTAAGTGGGCAGTATTATTTGAAAACAACAATGAAACATGACTATTGGATCAAGTTTTCCTCCTAATATCCTAGCACAGACTTTATCAGGGAGGCAGATTGCCACAATCCCTCTACAACTGGAGCACATTTCAGAAAAGGAGACAAATTCCCCTGTTTGCCAGTCCAAAAGTATGATTCACATTTAATTAAAAGGGCATGTTAACAACAACATCCCAAAATGTCTGGTACATTCAGCATTAACTTCTGAGTCTTAGCCACTTGTGCAGCCTTACAAAAGTTATTTTTTTTAATTGCTGAACTGGCCACATTTACAGAAATGGATCCACTTCTGCAATCTGTCTCTTGCAGTTCTTCCCCAGAAAAGGGTATGTCTTCTTGATCTAAGAATTCCTGAAAGTGTTCATTCCAGCTCTCAAAATGTCCCATGTTGAGGGCAGCATTCCTCAACTGTAGATGAGAACAGCCTAGGCAATATCCAGCCTCAACCCCCCCCCCCCAGTTCACTGAATAGTTTTCCAGTACCTATTTTAGGCCTTATGAAAAGTTTTTCTCCATGATGCTGGTAAATCTCTCCCATTCCAAGGCATTTGTTTAGGCACCTCCCACAGATACTGCATTCCTGGCTTGTTGCACCTGTCAAATTGATATTTAGTCACCCTCATACACTAGGACTACATGGATGGCCTCTTTCTTTGATCTAACAATTTTTTTCACTGCTGAGTCTATTACAAGGTCATAGAGTTACTATGATGGTGAGCACTCGCCATCTTCTGCCACAACTCTTTACTGCTGGATCAGCTTGTTAGGTTTTGAATCGTCTCCATTCATACTCCATATCCATGATCTCCCTAATAATACCAGACAAGCTCCGGTGGCGGTGGGAGATGAACTCATCCTCCAATGAAACATCATCTAGGTATTCTCAGGATACCAACACTAAACTCCTCAGATAAAACCCAAATATGCGTACATACATATAATTATAGAAGACCTTTACTCAAGTAATTCAGCTCAATTCAGCTTTTATTATAGTGCTTTACCTCAAAGCACTTTACAAAACAGGTGAAACTGAAACAAACAGGTGTAGGAAACCTAGTGCCTAGCAGAATCCAGGGTCTTTATTCACCCACTGATTCCAATCCATCAGATCTAGGTATTGTCTGTCTGCTGCTGTTCTTATGCCAATCACACTGAGTCAATCATCTTTCCAACATTGTTATAAGTAGCACCAAGAACAAAACAACCGCTTTGTGAGCGCAACTCCCTGCTATAAACTGATAAATGAAAACAAGTATAGGGAGAGCACTAAAGCAGATTACAGTACCTCACATAAATGATGCAAAATCCAAAAAGTTTTTTCAGAATTTTTGTTTCGCTAAATAACAATAGTGACAATGTTCTTTCCAACTGATCCTTCCACACAGCAGTAAATCAGCAATAACAATCCACAGGCAGTCTTCACTTCACCAGGGATAGACCAAGCATAACTCCAGCATTATTTTACGAACAAAAAGAGCTTTATTTGGTAAATAGGCTAGCGCTTTCACCAGTAGGGCTTCCTCAGGCCAACGGACATTTTCTTTTATCAAATTCAATACCTTTATATGCGCACTACTATCCAACTAGTACTGATGTCACATCCTGCCATTTAATTAACTCGTACAATGAGTTATTACAATTCAGCTTTTTACTAATATATCAATGTGATCAATACTATTTCAAGCGCTACGCATCAACATAAGCATAAATATAATAAAATGAATTTATTTAAAATTCTTAAAATTCCTAAAAATTCTTAAAAATGCTCTTTTATTTATTTATTTATATATAAAGACAATTTCTATATCTATATAAAAAACTAAATTTAAATACATAATATTATATACTTCATATAAAATAAGATAGAAGTATTTACTTGCATATCCATAAATATTTAAAAAATATATATAGAATATATATATATATATATATATATATATATATATATATATATATATATAAAAAATATATATATATATATATATATATATATATACACACAAGAAAATGCACAAAAAACACATATATGTATATAAAGATTATATGTACATATATGTCTCTTGTGTATACATATATCTTCCATATTTTACATTTCACACCAGAGGGAAGCATACTTCATAACTTTCTACCCTTTAGTACCGGTCTGATAGGCTCTTAGTCTAATAATCCATTTTGTTTCATTCTGCTCAGTTTTATTTGATAAATCTCCTCGTCTAATTGTTACATAGTTATTCTGGCTAACCATAAACTTAAATGTATGTTCCATAGAGGTATCCAGTATATGTTTTGATAACGCATTATTATGTGCTTTAATTCTAATATTATATAAGTGTTCTCTGATACGGTCCCTTAGTCGCCTATCTGTCTTACCTACATAAAATGCTGAACAGCATCTGTAGGTAGCAAGATAGATGACATGGGCCGTATCACAAGTGGCTCGTGCTGAAAATGTGCAGCATTGTTGTGTGGTTGGATGTATAAACCTTACTGTATCATCAATGGATGAGCAATATCTACATTTATAGCATGGTTTTGTTGTTCCAGCTTGGTGATTACGTTGATGTTCATTTCCCAATCTGTTTGGACCACATAACATCCTGTATAAATTTAATTTGTTTTTATATAGGAATTTAGGATGATCACCTACCAGATCAGATATACTGGGATCCACTGTCAGTATATCCCAGTATTTCTGCTAGGCATCTCTAATTCCTATTACATGCTGAGTATGGTATACAGATATCCTAATTTCTTCAAGCATTTGATTTTTATTATTATTTTTGTCATCTTGGATGTTCATAGATTGAGTACCAATGCTCCTATCAGCAAAGTAGGGATGTGCTGTATCTTCTCTCATTGCATCTACATTTCAAAGTCCTTCACTTAGCTCTTCTAACTTATATGATCTATCCAACAGTTGTTGTTTCAAGTTGCTTAATTCATTCTTATACCCTATGTCAGTTGAATTCAAACGTGAAACCCTCATTGCTTGTCCTTTAACTATATTCTTAAAAATTAACCCTGGATGCAAGAGGGAATAGAATGTATTCGTAGACGCTTACAAGAAAATCAAATATATACACATGTGCACATTGATGTGTTATGTGATTTGTTGGAAATAGTTCTGTTTAATAACATCTTTACATTTAACAGCCAAACATATATACAAAAAGATGGCGTAGCTACGGGCACTTCATGTGCCAATAGCTACGCCAATCTTGTTATGGCGGATTGGGAAGAAAGGTGCTTGTTCAGAATGGATGAATTTAAGGAGAATGTTCAATTTTATGTACGATTTGTAGATGACCTCTTCCTTATTTGGAAATCGGAAGAGGCAGAGCACAATGAATTCTTGGGAAAGATAAATTCACTTACATATTACTTGAAATTTACCATGGCAGTGTCCAAGAAATTTATATCATACCTAGATGTATACGTAGAAAGGCTACCTAGTGGCCTATTAAATACTGGAGTACACAGAAAGACCTGTTATAGAAATTCATTATTGCATAGAACTAGTATGCATCCAGGGTTCATTTCTAAGAATATAGTTAAAGGACAAACAATGAGGGTTTTACATTTGAATTCAACTGACATAGGGTATAAGAATGAATTAAGCAACTTGAAACAACAACTGTTGGATAGATCATATAAGTTAGAAGAGATAAGTGAAGGACTTCGAAATGTAGATGTAATGAGAGAAGATAGAGCACATCCCTACTTTGCTGATAGGAGCATTGATACTCAATATATGAACATCCAAGATGACAAAAATAATAATAAAAATCAAATGCTTGAAGAAATTAGGATATCTATATACCATACTCAGCATGTAATAGGAATTAGAGATGCCGACCAGAAATACTGGGATATACTGACAGTGGATCCCAATATATCTGATCTGGTAAGTGATCATCCTAAATTCCTATATAAAAACAAATTAAATTTATACAGGATGTTATGTGGTCCAAACAGATTGGGAAATGAACATCAATGTAATCACCAAGCTGGAACAACAAAACCATTCTATAAATGTAGATATTGCTCATCCATTGATGATACAGCAAGGTTTATACATCCAACCACACAACAATGCTACACATTTTCATCACGAGCCACTTGTGATATGGCCCACGTCGTCTATCTTGCTACCTGCAGATGCTGTTCAGCATTTTATGTAGGTAAGACAGATAGGCGACTAAGGGACCGTATCAGAGAACACGTATATAATATTAGAATTAAAGCACATAATAATGCGTTATCAAAACATATACTGGATACCTCTATGGAACATACATTTAAGTTTATGGTTATCCAGAATAACTATGTAACAATTAGACGAGGAGATGTATCAAATAAAACTGAGCAAAATGAAATGAAATGGATTATTAGACTAAGAGTTGATCGCTCACTGGGATTAAATGATAGGATCCCTATCAGACCGGTACTAAAGGGTAGAAAGTTATGAAGTATGCTTCCCTCTGGTGTGAAATGTAAAGTATGGAAGATATATGTACACACAATAGACATATATGTACATATAATCTTTATATACATATATGTGTTTTTTGTGCATGTTTTTGTGTATATATATATATATATATATTTTTTTTTTTATATATATTTTTTAAATATTTATGGATATGCAAGTAAATACTTCTATCTTATTTTATATGAAGTATATAATATTATGTATTTACATTTAGTTATTTATATAGATATAGAAATTGTCTTTATATATAAATAAATAAATAAAAGAGCATTTTTAAGAATTTTTCGGAATTTTAAGAATTTTAAATAAATTCATTTTATTATATTTATGCTTATGTTGATGCGTAGCGCTTGAAATAGTATTGATCACATTGATATATTAGTAAGAAGCTGAATTGTAATAACTCGTTGTACGAGTTAATTAATTAAATGGCAGGATGTGACATCAGTACTAGATGGATAGTAGTGCATATATAAAGGTATTGAATTTAATAAAAGAAAATGTTCATTGGCCTGAGGAAGCCCTACGGGTGAAAGCGCTAGCCTATTTACCAAATAAAGCTCTTTTTGTTCATAAAATAATGCTGGAGTTATGCTTGGTCTATCTCTAGTGAAGTGAAGACTGCCTGTGAATTGTTATTGCTGATTTACTGCTGTGTGGAAGGATCGATTGGAAAGAACATTGTCGTTATTGTTATTTAGCGAAACAAAAATTCTGAAAACATTTTTTGGATTTTGCATCGTTTATGTGAGGTACTGTAATCTGCTTTAGTGCTCTCCCTATACTTGTTTTCGTTAATGTTATAAGTAGCTTGATTTCTGTTTCCAGGTGAGTCAACCTACTGTAGGTTATGTGGCAGATTCGTGCCTTCATCTAACAGTCCCTTAAACCCCTCAACTTGTGAAATAAATCTCAGGTAATACCATTTTTTTTATTTTCCTTTTCAGAATAGAAAAACATATTACGTTTTGACATTATTTCTTGGGTGACATTTCAAATCTAGCACAACCATTCTCACCTGCAGGCAAGGAAGATTTGCAAAAGTGAAGGAAAAACGTCCTATGGAAGGGGACTAGACTGTAAGGTATTAAGCAAGCCATTAGGACCATTTGTGAGTGGCAAGAATATCCCCCAGATTCTCAAAAGCCTGCACGGAGTGCAAGATGAGTGCAGTAGCTCATGCAGGCAATATGTCTGCTGTGCGATCCAGGAACAGCCAGCAAGGGCGTGCATGAGAGCTCCAGCACTAATCTTGCATGGACTAAGCCCTGGTATGCAAATCACCTAATTTGCTGGAGAAATCCATGCAAATTAGGTGATATTGCAATCCAGGAAGCTTGCAATAGTCCGTGCAAGAGAAATGCAATCTGCAGAAATGTACTCGGTTACTAACTGAGTACATTTCTGCATATTCCAAAACGGAGCTATGACAGCTCCAAATAAAGGCTGCATATTATTGAGGAAGCATGCCAATGGCCAAGTGGAAGGCCATTGGCATTGCAAAGTATTTAAAAAATTAATAAAACAACTTTTTTTCGCCGATCTTGGCTGTTTAAGCATAGGGCAGCAGCGCGCAAATGGGATTGGAGGGAAAATAATAAAATAAACTGAAAATGACCATTCTAACAAAAATCAGTATTCTACCATGCAAGTCAATGGCAGGCAAAAGACAACTTGGTCAGTGAGTAGTGGTTGCTAAGGGGAGAGGCTCAGTGTGGGACATGTAACTATGCATTAGTAGGCAATCCTCTGCAAATGAGGGAAAGGTTAGTGAATCCCAGATTTTCCCAGAGTGTGAGGCAGGTCCCAAGAATGTAAGAGTATAAATAGCTGGGTGCAAGACTAGGATATAGGTGACATCATGGGGGGGGGGGTGTTAGGCATACTGTAAGTGATTTGGAGACCTGTGGTTCAGGATTGCTCCTAGGTTAGCACAGCTAAGCCAGGGGTGTGTCTAAGTCTGCCTAGCACACTTTACAAAGTGTAAGTGGGTGTGTGCAACGTACCACCAGGTCCTACAGGAAGAAAAAGGAAGTTAAACCAGGAAAAAGTATCTCTGTGCACATATGAGCACTCTGCGTGGTGCGCACTCGGGCTTAAACAGGAAGGCAATGGGAAGGGAAAACAGCAGTAGGAAGGTAATCAAGGAGAACTAGCTTAGCTGACAGGTGAAATGTATCGGAATCAGCCAATTACACAGGCAGCAGACCAGCCCAGCCCAGCACACCACTATAAACCACGCAAACACCTTTCCCCCTTGTTTTTCCCAAAAACCTTGCACCACTGTTGTATACAGATGGGGAAATTTTACAAAACAAAAGCAAGAGAAAAAATGTTTGAGTCTGCTTTTGCTATCATAAACCAGCATGTGCAAGAGGCTGAGGGTGATGAGGATGTGAATGCTGCTGAGCAACCCACACTGAGGAGAAGGAGAAGACTGTATAGACCCAGGGTAACCTACCAAGGGCTACATGAGCTGGACATAGTGGAGCACTATAGGGTGGACAGGGACCTCCTACAGCAAATTGTTGAGCTGTGCCGGCCACGCCTCACACACAGAACTAACAGAGGGGAACCCATCCCAGTGGATATGAAGGTATGTGTAGGTCTAAGAATACTAGCTACAGGTACCTTCCAAAGGCCAACTGGGGATATGATGGGGATTTCACAGGCATCAGCATCCAGGGTACTCCACTAGTTCCTGGATGCCATTTCAGCACATGTCGGTGAGCATGTATATTTCCCCATCACCCGTGAGGCGTTGGCCAGCAATATGCGTCTCTTTCACCAGATAGCAGAATACCCTGAGGTAGTGGGTGCAATAGACTGCATGCACATATGCATTAAAGCACCACCAGGTGAGTGGGCTAGGGTCTACCTCAACCGCAAGGGCTTCTCCTCCATCAACTGCCAGGTTGTGTGCGATGTTCAGGGCATATTAACGAAGGCGTGTGCTGGCTGCCCTGGAAGCTAACACGATTCCCACATCTGGCATCTGACGCAGCTGTACCAGAGATTTGCCAATGGGGACATCCCACATGGTACCCTAGTGGGGGATGCTGGACACGCACTGGAGCCATGGCTGATGACACCCTTCAGAAATGCACACACACTCGAACAAGAACTCCATAATGACGCATACGCACAAACACGAATCATAATAGAGCGTGTGTTTGGGATGCTCAAGTCATGGTTCCGGTGACTGGACACATCCGGTGGAGCCTTGCAGTACTCACCAACAACATGTACCCAAATTGTCCTTGTATGTGCCATGCTGCACAATATGATCCTGTGGAAACAGATGCAGCAGGAACAGCACGGGCAGGGCCACACAGCCTCCCACCAGTGCCAAGGCCTGCACAGGTGCAGAGTGACTCAGACGAGGAACAACCTGAGCCTGCTCCAGTAGGCAGAAGGAGGTGTGCCCAGTATGCCCTGGCCTTGGCCAAGAGGCAATGCATAGCACATGCACTGACACAGTAGGGACCCAGGGAATGACACCTCTCTCTGACTTGCACATACAGTAAAAGGGATGCCAAACATGACACTACCTGTGCTCAACCATGTATAGGGAGTGTACTACGTGCATCCAACATAGGCAGCCCTGCATCACCACCCTCAATACTGGGACACCCACAAGGTAAGTGACGCACACATGCCAGTTGGGGGTGCACATACCCAACAACAGTCACAGTCAGCAGGATAGGTGTAGACAAACACAAACAAATGCTGTACTATGGCCTCTGAATGAGCCCCATGGGTAACCCCTACCCCAGCCCTACACAGACAGACTACAGCAGGCCAGCCAGTTGGATGTCAGTTGTGAAGGCTAGGAAGTCAGAAACTAATATGTAGGGAGTGAAAGCTACGATCTGTAGTACACTGGTATGCCTCTAGCCAGCATGATAGGTAAGACTACAGACTGAAATGGTGTACCCAACATACCAGTACAGTCCTAGCAAATGTGTAAAAGTTTAAGGTGTGACCCACCATCCCATGTACAATTATGGTAATGGTCAGGTGTGCCCCCCCACCCCTGTGTAGAAATGTAAAAATGGTTTGGTGTCCCCCCCCGCTAAGCAAAAATGTAGCAGCAGTCAATGCCAAATGACTGATGTATACCCTGCATACACAGCATGCTACCTGTCGGTGTACAGCACAAAGGTCAGCACCGCAGTACAAACCACCTGGACTAGATCCACACATGCAATATAGATGGGCACACTGGACATGCTTACACACTTAGAGGAATGACGGCAATGTCAGTCAACAACATACTGAAAGCCCATACTGGGCATGCTCACACACTTAAACACAAGAAGGCCATGTCAGCAAACAACAGTGGACCAGACATATCTGGCAGTTGCAGTTCTCAGTGCAGACACATGTCAGTATGCACCACTCCTGCTTCGCATACACAGTGGATATGAATACAGATATATATGTAAGGACAACACACTATAATAAGCCTAAGGTAGACGGACATAGATGTGTTGAAGAGGGTGACCATGACAAGGAGGCATCTGGGCTTATCCCACCCAGCACACAGCCAATGGGCCCCAAACACATGAGGTGCAGGTGTCACTCACTGCAGATACTAGCCACCAGTATCTGTCAGCTTGACAGCATGTTGCACGTGCCAGCTGTGCAACATGACTGTACAAGGAAGATGTCACCTAGTAGCTGTATACATGTACCTGTGGCATATGACCCTGTGTGTGCCCGCATGCGGCATGTCAACCCCAACATGAATGTGTTACAGCCCATGCACACACCACCCTCCCCATAGCAGTATCATGACAAGCCTGCTGAGGTCATCTAATGTGAAATACATCTTTGGGGGAGCTGTATCTCAGTAATCTCCATGGTGTGTCCCATAACTGTGTACTGCTGTACTGATAAACTAGTTAGGTAGTAGTCCTAACCCCAGACATGGCAACTCTGTGAGTGTGTGTATGTGTGCATGTCTTGGTCTCTGGCTGTGCAGAGAGAAATGCTTTCTAAGGTACTCACACTGAGTACAGTTCATATACACAACATTGGCAAGTCTGCAGATGTTACGCACCTAGAAATACACCTCTGTGGAAATCATAGCCCAGTAATCTCCGTAGCATGCCTTGTAACTGCATACTGATGTAGTGTGATAAAGTAGTGAAGTAGGTGTTCTAACCCCAGACTTGGCAACTGTTAGTGTGTGTGATGATGTGTGAATCTGTGTGTGCCTGACTGAGTAGGGAGCAATGTTTTTAGGCCACTCACACCCCGTACACAACATTGTCAAGGCTGCTGATGTCACACACCTAGAAATACACCTCTGGGGAAATCATAGCCCAGTAATCTATGTAGCGTGCCTTGTAACTGCATACTGCTGTAGTGTGATAAAGTAGTGAGGTAGGCATTCTTACCCCAGACCTGGCAACTGTGTGTGTGTGTGTGTGTGTGTGTGTGTGTGTGTGTGTGTGTGTGTGTTTGTGTGTGTGTGTGTGTGTTTGTGTGTGTGATGATGTGCAAATCTGTGTGTGCCTGACTGAGTAGGGAGTAAATGTTTTTAGGCCACTCACACCCCGTACAATACACATACTTGAATTTGTCAAGGCTGCTAATGTCACTCATCTAGAAATACACCTGTGGGAAAGTCATAGCCCAGTAATCTGTGTAGAGCATCCTGTAACTGCGTACTGATGTAGTGCAGTGTAGGACTGTGGTAGGGTTCCATCTCCACCCTTGGCAGTTCTGGATGCTTTGTGTGTTTTCCAATGTCTGTGTATGGAGCAATGCATCATAGGCTACTCACTCGCAGTACATTTCAAATGCCCTACATTGGTAATCCTGCTGATGTCATTCAATGTGAAGTAACACTTTGGGGAGAAAGTTCTTCAGTAATGTCTGTGGTGTGATATAGACCTCAATCAGCGGTTCTATACCCACACATGTCAGTTGTGGATGTTATGTGTGTGTCTCACTGTCTGTGTAGGAAGCAATGCATTTTAGGCTAGTCACTTGCAGTACAGTTGAAACACTCTAGTTTGGTAAACCTGCTGATGTCATGCAATGTGAAATACACCTTGGGAAGGAAGTCTCTAACAATCCCTGTGGTGCGTCCCATAACAGATCCACGCTGTAGTGTGATATAGACCTCGATCAGGGGTTCTATATCCAGTCATGTCAGTTGTGGATATTTTGTGTGTGCCTCACTGGCTGTGTTGGGGGCAATGCATTTTAGGTTAGTCATTTGCAGTACAGTTGAAATGCCCTACTTTGGTAATCCTGCTGGTGTCACTCACTGTGAAATATACCTGTAGGGAAATAGTACTCCAGTAATGTCAGTGGCACGTACTATAACTGTGTAGTGCTGTAGTGTAATAAAATAGGTAGGGGTTCTATTCCCAGACATGACGTGTGTGTGTGTGTGTGTGTGTGTGTGCGTGTGTGTGTGTGGGTGTGTTCGTATCTTGTGTAGAGGTGATTGTGTGTCAACTGTGGGCATTGTGGAAGGGGTTTTGCTAATTTATTTTATGGTGGCCCTACTATATATCACAATGTTGACCATACAGGGATAACAGATGTAAATTAGCTGGGAGGCTGGGGTGCAAAGCCATACCTATACATGTGACATCAAGGCCAGACAATCCAAGTTAGCAACCCCACTATTACCCAGAGCACACACTCAACACATGTGTCATATGAACACACATGCCTAGGCAGCATGCAATACATGGGTAGTACACTGCATATGGGCCACTGATAGTAGCTAAGCAGTGATAGCAGTGGGCTACAGAGGGCATGTCACCCTGCCCATCTGTCCAATATGCACGCACATGCAGGCAGTGCACCTCTACCATGTTCTCCAATGGACACCTGCACCATTTGTAGTGCCTTCACATGTGACTCACAACTGACATGCCATGCCTGACAACATGTCCTGTATGGACAGATGACACTGACATCAGGGAATGCTGTTGGCATGCTATCAATGTAGGTGAAGGGTAAACTTGCTGCCCAGTACCAGTCCCTGCCACAGGTGGGCAAGACTGGCACATCTGATGATAATCTGTGTTCACAACATGGGCCAGACACCCCAGCTACAGTTCCACATGTCACTGTACATGCATGTGGGAGGTGTGCACATCCCAGACACCATCCATGTCATTGGCTAAAAAACATATACATGGCATGTGGTGTACAACATTGGCCACACACAATAGTCACCCAGGTGACTGGATGGGGGATGCAATACCCACCTGTGTGGAAAAATGCAGTAACTAGAGGCCTGAGCTACAATGCAGACCATTGTCATGTGGCCTGATGCTAAGGTATACCCATTGTCTACCCTTGTACAGCCTGCTGGCACAGTTGACCACCACACACCTGTGTAGACATGCACCCATGCATGTCAGAACTGGCACCCTGTGTGTTTGTGTGTGTTGTATGGTGTGTATGTCCACATCCATACTCACTACAACCCCCAGGGCATACTGAAGCATGCTGTCTGATGTGTGACATCTCCTCGTACCCTTTGCCCATACGGCCTCGCTATGACCCGTGTGGTGCATGTGCGACCTGCACATTGATGTGTTGTGGCAATCTCACTAGTGAAGAGTTGCACTCCTGGCCCTGCCAAGTGTGTCAATGTATGTGCATCCCTGTGTGAGTGTGCCTGTGTTGATGCTGGCACCTGTACATGCAGACAGGCACATGTACGACACCTACTGTATATCTACTGTATTCCTGTTGCAGATGGTACTCACCCTCACATATATGTTCTGAATGCTCTACATCAGGTAACCCATGTGGTGCATCCAATAACTGCATCAAACTGTGATAGCACTACATAGTTGCCTGGGGGTTGATACCCTGTGCTGGTAGGTGTGTGTCACAAACATGCTTCAGTTTTACACTCCCACCCCTCCCTGACATGTATTTGCCTCTGTCTGCCTCCCCCACTCCCTCTCTGGTGGATGGGGGACCCCACATCTGCCTTGCTTAGGCAGCAGCATGTGTATTTTATGTGATGCTCATGATCAGCTGATGGTCTCTGCATGAATTGCAGCCCTCCCCTAGCTGATTGCATATGGAACAGCCGTGGTAACAATCCCATAGCCAATTGCATGGAAAAACATTCCAATACCTAGGAACCTCATGGTGGTGTTGGCCCTTTTCAGACACTGTGAGCAGGAACTAGATCTGTTTGGCAAACGGCATCCCAGATGGATTGTGGATTCACCTCCAACAACATACACTGTGGAAACAGGTCAACAAACAGGAGGGAGATGTGCCTGACCTGACTACAGACTGTAAGTGCTGCTATACTGCATTTGGAGTAATGTTGGTTTAATAGTGTTTGTCTGGATATGCCTGTCGTATATGTAGTAATAACTGCCATGTCAGTTTTATGTATATGAGGAATCCCCATCTGCAGGGACATCTGCAGACTGGACAGTGTTGTGCCTATGGTTTCATGTGTTATCCACAGTGCATCCCTCTGTGGAATGCAGACGGTAGTGTGAGGATTGCAGTCTGTAGATGAAGGCCATGACAGTTACTGACTTCATATCCCTCATAGGACAAATGTTGCAACAAACACCGTTACAATGGAAAATATGCAAGGGTATCACAGCAACATGTCTATACTGGCCCTGTGTATGTGCTTTCAGCCACACCACTGTCAACGCTTCTACATATGGCGTGCATGACGTGGTGCATATGTGCTGTACGCCATAAATAGTGTCATCATATCTGATAAGCCAGTGATATATCAGAGTGCTACACATGTCATGTACAGTAGAGGTTATATTTCATGACATAAGCTGGACATTCTGTGGATGTTTATACAGTACTGAGGTCTGTGTAGTGATGGTGAATGTCACAGTGTGTGTATTGTTAATATGTATTTTAGCCTGTGAACAGATTGTGGTAGATGTCACTGTCCTACCTCCCCATCTATCAGATATTACATGCTGCCCCACTGTATGGTACTGTTTCACCATACACGTTTGTAGGGCCATACACACACATGTCCAAAACCACAGACAGCCATCAGACCAAACTGTGTAGCAGCCCAGTATATGTAGGGACATTCTGTGACTGGCACATATGAGGATGGTGTAGAGCAGATAGTCCGTATACTGTAATATTATGCTAGCCTACCATATGCGGCTGTGGCTGTGTTCACATTGGTTGTGGTAATGCACTGTCACACAGGTGTGTCTTACCCTGTACTGTGACATGGCTTTTGAGCCTGCTATATATGCAGGTACATGTGCATTCCTCCATACAAGATGTAGGCCAGTGTTGAGCCAGTCTGCCTGTAGCCTGCACAGTGCATTGTTACATGCCTAGCAGCATAGTGTACTTAACCAATGGGATGTCATGTGCAGATACTTGCCAGATGCGCTGCTGCCTGCCTCCCTTAAATGTCAGGTATGTCAGACAGACCAGTGGGATGCTCTACAGATGTATGTCAATATCTAGTGGGTAGTATGTGTCCATGGCACCCCTGTTCCAGCAGTCATTATGTGTCAGGCCAAGCAGGAGTGTGTGACTCCAACACCTATGGTGCCAAATGTATACCAGTCATTATATGTTATACCCATCTACATGGCTGTCTACATCCATATTGTCAGGCCCAGTACACATGTGGTGCACTAAGGGAATATGTGCATACCTCTGGACTGTACAGGGTGTGTCCGAAGTTCCATATAAAGTGGTTATTATCTCTGCTGCACTCCACTGGGGCATTACATGCTAACAGCGGTACATTACAATGATGTCCGTAGGATGTCTGTCAGTAGCCAATGGCACATGTTATAAGCAGATGTCAGCATCCACACACACCATGTCTGTGAAGACAATCCCAATGACAATAGCAACAGGCTAGTAATATACCTGCTATACATACCTGACATCCCCTTGCACTACAACATTATGCCTGTAGGGGCTGGGATACAGCTACATTCCATGTCCAGGACATATGGTGGCAAGATATGTACACATACCAATCCAGATAGCCATATATATAATGACACATGTGTACTACATTGAATTACCACTGTCATGGCAAGCACCCACTATAAATCCCTACAGCACGTGGCCGTGGTCCCTTCACATTTCCTGTGTGACGGACATCCATCCTGTGTGTGGGCATCAGTGATACAGGCAGTAGGTAGCAAGACCTCTCACAGGAGTACATACACACTCAGAGCGGACACATTTATAGGAGGTTCAGGAACTACAGACAGACTGTGGGTAGAGTTGTGTAATGCTTTGCATAGTCCTGGTGGTACAGGGTGTGTGCATGTACATACTAGTGTACCTTGGAATGCAGTCTGTCTGCATAGGTCACTACTGTGGGCCTACCTCTTGCTGGGCAGAGGTATGCATATCATGTGATGTCCATCCACCACACAAGCCCTGTGTCAGATATGACACTAGCAGTTTGTGTGTTGAGTGCTATCAGTACATGGCTACATCTATGTCTATATTTAACCTCAACTCCCTGACTAAGGGTATGTTGCAGACTATCCTGTAACACCAGCACCTTGCTTGTGTATGGCAACAGTGTTCTACATATATGCCTGTGTTCCAGCCTCTGTCCCCCATCTACATACCAAGCTCTGCACATTTGTCATGCTGTCGGGGGTTGTGCTGTAGTGGGCTGTGAGTATATCAAACTGCCATTGCAGCCATTAGTACACTGCTGTTGTATCCCCCGCACATACACTGTTACACTGTTGTTGTATCCCCCGCACATACACTGGGGCTAGAGCCATATATGTGTGGGCGTCACCTACACAACACATGTGCACCCTTATGCATTGCAGAGGCCAGTGTATGTAACAGTGGTATATGGTCTTGTATTATTGAGTCCAGGTGGGGAGCACCATAAATGACCTAGGCTGTTACAAATGTGGGGGTATCAGGGGTGAGTTGCCACAAGGTATGTGGATGTACAGTACCGTATACTCCACCTATATTGCAACTACTACCATGACTTGGGGTACTGCAAGCCTACTGCCCCCTGCAATACAGTTCTGTGCGTTATACCTTGATATGTTCCGGGTACAACCCATTGGATCACACAACGTCTTTACCTCCTACGGAGATTGTACAGAGTGTAGTTAGAGGCTGCTGAACTACACACCTGCAGTACATACTGTTGATTGTGTGGTACCCTGTGGCCCAGTCTGTCAGCACTATTGTCCATTCTGAAGGGCTTGGCTTGGACTGCAACAGTTGTGAACCTTTCCAGACTACTGTATAAGTGTAACTGTTTCACAGTTGCAGTACTCCATTTATATGGTTGCCAGTATTGGAACAGCTATATGATATGGCATACAGGACCATTATGGTACACAATTAAAGTAGTCCCATTTCTGCAAACCTGTGTGTGGTGTCTGTACTATGACCTTTCTATGGGTATATGTTGGAGGCAATGATTGACATTTGTATGTTTAGCCCATACAGTGTCCAGTTGTTCAGGTGTTAACTGCAGTCATACTGGCTGTTCCATATTGTGTGCACCTCCTGCATACATATTTGCCTGTACATATATCTGCGTGTGTATGTGTAGTTACATGTATATACATATACATATATATATATATATATATATATATATATATATATATATATATATATATATATATATATATATATATATATATATATATATATATATATATAAATATATATATATATATTTACAGCTACCCACGAAGAATGCACGGAAGAAAATGGTGCACGGATCCAAGAATATTTAGAACATAGATTAAAAGGGTTATTGGTCCTGATAACAGCTAGAATTTGGGATACTCAACAATTCCTACAATTGATGGAAGATGTACAAGTCTCAGCCCATGAATATTTGGGGACCCTTGATGTACAATCTTTGTACACCAGCATTCCACATTCCAGTGGGATTGCAGCGGTGGAATTTTGGATGCAACAATCAGGAATGTATAGTACATCAGAGCAGTCATTTTTGATTCAGATGTTAAGATTAGTATTAGAACATAATGCCTTTAAGTTTGATGGACAGTGGTATTTACAGATTAAAGGGACAGCAATGGGGGCTACGTTTGCCCCCACATATGCTGATCTGTTCATGGGGTTTCTAGAAGCCCAATATATTTATGTTATGCCGGTTGAGTTTAAACAGCAGTTGATAATGTGGCGGAGATACTTGGATGATTGTTGGGTTGTGTGAGGGGGACATACTACTGACTGGCAGCAATTTGTATTATATCTTAATCAGAATTCACATGGAATTAAATTTATAGGTGATATAGATCACAAAACAGTGGAATATTTGGATGTTAAGGTTAGTAAATCAACAGATGGATCTTTGTATACTGATTTACATCGAAAACCTTTTTCTAAAAATGCGTTTTTGCATGCCAGTAGTTGTCATCCCCCCCACACTATCCAAAATATACCAGGATCTCAATTCCAGAGAGTAAGAAGGGTATGTTCACAAACCAATACATATGAAAAACAGGCCCTAGATTTGCAAAATAGGTTAAAAAAAGGGGCTATAGAAAAAGCTGCATTAAGCAAGCATACTGGGCGGCTAATCAAATGGACAGATCAACATTGCTGACTGATACTGAATCAAGGGTTGATACTCAACAAGTAAGGTTTATTACTACCTATGGTAGTAATACTTCTAGTATCAAGAATATATTAGCCAGACATTGGCATGTTTTGCACTCAGATGCATTCTTTACTAATCATGTGGATCAAGAATGTAATTCTGGATACAGAAAGGGTAAAAGTATGGGGCAATATTTTTCTTCTTTCAAGAAGGGTACAACAATAAAAGTCATTCATACTAGCACTGTAGGTAGTACTTTTTGTGGAACATGTACATACTGTAAACTGATGGCTAAAACCAAGTCTTTTACATCCGTCAATACCAGTAAGGTGTTTGATATTAGACATCTTATCACTTGTAATAGCTCGTGGGTAGTCTACATGGCTGTCTGTCAGTGTGGCGCATTTTATGTAGGACAGACTTCTTGTGTATTTAAACAGCGCATAGCTCTTCACATTAGTGACATTAAATGTCAGAGATCTAGGAGTGCCTTGTATAAACACAAAATGGTTCATGTAACAGCACATTTTGTATTTATAGGGTTGGATATGGTTGTTATGCATAATACCAATGATCATTATAGACACCAGTTATTAACACAAAAAGAGCGGAGGTGGATAGTCAATTTGGGGGCTTTATTTAAACCAGGCCTCAATGACCATTGGTAATATGATATCAGGTTTTATGAGATAAACAAGCTTGGGAATATTATACCAGTATGTTTATACTCAGTATTATGGTTGTTTATTTGTGCAGATCCCATAAGCAGGACCCTACATGACAAGGGCAGTACACGTTAACAGTACTCCATCCCACCTGTAGTATGTAAGGCTGGCATTACTAACATATCATGCAGTACAGTCAAGTGACATGTCATGGTTGGGGGAATCCCCTGGGTAGGTGCATTAAGTAGCTGGGATCCCTCTTACAATCCAATAGTCCTACACGTGACAATGGTTTCACCAATGTTGGCAAGGACATCCACAAACCCACCATGTCAGCTGGGAACTACCACCTGGTAGCCGGATGACTGTGGTCTGCAGGGACATAGAACATACCATCAATGAACCCATGGCCAATGTCACTGGTTATCTCAACACACGGGACCCTGCCAATGTTGGACTTGTCAAAGGCAGAGAATACACCCTGAACCCCGTATACCTCCTCAACCCAATCATGACAGGTGTAGATGAGGGTTAGGAGGTGCACAATGCCTATGTACAGCATAGCAAGCTTTTGTAGACCATCCCGCTTGTAGGAATGTGTGTAGTTGTTACTGGATCTACCTCCATTCACAGGATATGTTCCCATCAGGACTGCTTGGCATATGCCAACATACCACAGGCACCATCCCATGGGCATACAGTCCTTCACAGGTCATAAATGTGTCAATTCCCTCCTCCACACTGTTGAGGTGTGCAGCACTACAGGGGTTGCTATAACTCACTGGGTGTGGCTGGTGTGGACACAACTGCCATAATTGCAGTTACTGTTGCATCTATCCCCCCACACAGCTGTCTGTAATACTGTACAGTGTATGTAATCTGGTTGTTAGTTGTTGTCTACACCATTCACAGTAGTTGAGCGCCTCACACCCTCCTAAGGGTAGGGCTATGCCACTGGCATTAGCACACACATGTTACTTAGGTGAGGATCACAGTGGAATGGGGAGAGGGACATATACCCTGCTGTTAACATGTTCAGTGCCATCCACATTACAGACCACACATATACCACTGTGTGGTTGTGCCTATGCTGTCTTGGTGGGATTACATGTGCAACAGATGTGTTATCAGCATGGGGGACATACCTCCATGTGTACAGTCCTGTACCTGTACTGCATCTTGACCAAAGGCACTGTGTGTTGTACCCAGCCATGGCATGTGTACCACCCACTACACTCACTGGTGTCCACTATAGAAGGCCTGCTGACACCACTACACCCATCAGCCGTGTGGCACATGGACCAACACAACACAATCTGAACAGATACTGGTGACAACAACACAACATTGTTAATTAAAGCTAGGATGCATCACGGCTGCACAGCTACACCTTCCAAGATATTAGCATTTCACATTACTGCTGACAACATGCTACATATCATTCCATTGCTAGATTGTTGTACAGACACCTTGTGCATCAGAATCATGTTAGCCTGTCCCTGCATCAATGTTACAGATGTCAGGCAGTGGCACAGGTATAATCATATGCACAGAGTGTGTTGTTGGTTTGCCAGAGGCCTAGGCTGAGCCATACAATTGAAAACATGTGCGTGTGTGTGTGTGTGTGTGTGTGTGTGTGTGTGTGTGTGTGTGTGTGTGAGGGGGCTGATTATTGTTATGGACTACTGGTGATGTCGTGTGTGCAGGTATGTGGTTGCCCAAAGTTTGTTGTTTGTGTGTGTGTGTGTCTGCATGCACACAGTTCCTCCATGTGGCTGCCCTATACAGGGAATTGTGGGACAGCTGCAGACTGTACCTTTCAGGGTTTGCAGTTCACCGTCTCTGGCCATGGACACTGGACCTGTGCCTGGCAGGGGTGCTACAGGCAGTATCAGGAACAGAGCTAGACCGAGTACTGTCCCCCAAGTTTGACAGACATCCACTGGATCCAGGTCCCTACTGGGACTAGCCAGGGCCACGTGCACTTGGTCTGCTCTGATGGGTTGTGGACAGCCCCCCCCCCACAGTGCTGGGGCTGGTACTGCCACTACGGGAGTGGCTGTGCCTGTTTGGACATCCATGGCGATCTCCAGCTGCTGGTGTTGCTGGCATACATCCACGTGGCTGTCGCAACCATCCTGCCCTGTCCTGACGCATGGACATGACATTTTGGATGAGTTCCAATGTCTCAACACACCATCTATCCATGACCTCGGGGTAATTACGGATGACACCTGCTAGGCCATGGATTGCTGTCAGTTACAGAGGTCTGATGATCCTTTTGTGCCCTTAAACCCTGCCTGGTGTACCGTTCCATTCGTGCTTGTGCATCCATGACAGTCTGAAACATGCATGTGGTTGAAATAGGGGTTGCACGTCTGCCAGGTGCATGATGTCCAGCAGTGCCCCTGTGAGCACCTCTGCACATCTGCCTATGTAATACCCTGCCAGACATCTGGCTATGGCTGCTGTGTCCTGACACACAAGCCATAGATACCATACTTCCTGGCCCATGCCAACCGTAGGCTGTCCCTCAGCTAGGACCAATGGTGATGAGGTGTGTAGAGGCAGTGTGACTGTGTGCGTGGATGGTGTGGATACATGTGGGTTGTCAATTGGTGGCCCAGCTGCAGCCCCTGATGACCCTTCCTGTGCCTCAACACACCTATCTTCATGGTCACTGTCTGTATCAGTGACATCAGATTCCCTGCAGGGGGGGGACCCAGCCCCACCTCAACACCTTTGAGAGGAAATCAGGGAACAGACTGTAAGACCTGCACAAGACCGCTAAACAGCAAATACACACACACACACACACACACACACACACACACACACACACACACACACACACACGTGTGTGTGCAGACATGGCCACACACACAAACATACACACATGCAGTTGACATACATGGCAACCCATACACTACACCAGACAGCACCTACGGACAGCTCCCAAAATGCCATAACACACACAATAGCAGGAGATAGTACAGTACAGTATCACACATATACCTGTGAATACACACATGTCAGCATGCAGGACATGTGGGGCTGAAAAGCATGCAGAGCAACTGTAGTAAATCCCCATTACCAACATTATACATGGCTGTGATGCATGGCTTCTGTTTGTAGGTGATGGCCCTCCCCCTGGAACCCACTGCACCCATGTACACAGCATTGCTGTGCATCCATTCAGCACCCTGGCATGTACTGTGCACCATACCTCACGGGTGTGCACACCATTGCAGGATGTGTCTCTGTGTGTCAGGTGTGTTTCTGTTGCTGCTCACAGCCTCTGTGTGTTCCTGAATCACGTGTGGACACAAGTGTTTAGTGACTGCTTGATGTGTATTCACATAAGTCATTATCAGTGGTGCATGTATGAGTGGTAGATTACCATTAGACCAACCACACAGACATTGTACTGTACCTATGGTGAGTGTAGAGACCATTATTGACCATGATTGGGCCCTGGCTGATGTTGCCTGTGGTACACAGAGGTTCATAGGTGAGTACTGTTCTATTGATCCTGGGGCCTACATATGCCTAGCCACAGGGGTTCCCTTCCATGCACCACCCACTAATGTTATTCCCCTGTGCCCCTGTCAGGCTGTGGCACACACATGCTACCCAGGGTGTATTCCCCATTCCCCATCCAACTGGCAAGTGTTTCTGTCAAGAGGGCCAATGAGTAGCATTGCCTGACATGTATGGGTAATCTGTTCCAGAGTGTGGTGATTCCCCAGGACAGGGCCCTATCCCTCCAGTATGTTCTGTGTAATGTTGATTAGGTTTAGGACCCTGGAGCGTGTGTTAGCAGAGGGAGTGGGATGTTGTTATATGTAGCATGTTCAACTGCTCTGTGTATGATATAGCTGTGTATGTTGGACAGATGTCAACTGTGCCTGGGCAATGTGAACTGGAGTGTAGCCACAGTTGTCTGAGATGGACTGTGTATTGCATGTGTTTGAGGCTGGTAATCCCATTAGTGAGGTGTGTGCTGTGTCAGTGCACATGTACAGCATGAATTATGGGTAGATATGTTAGATGTGTACATGGCCTACACCTTAGCTATGACATACACAGTGAATTGCCATGCATAACCTTAAACCATATTCACCGACATCTGGCTGCTGTCTTGCTGGTATCCCAGAAGTATTTACAATGACATGGGATAGAGTTGATGTCAGTGGCCACAGCTGTGGCTTTGCTACAGGGTGGCTGCAATATTACAGTACAATAACAGCTGAAGGCCACAGTACTGCAGTTTATACAATACTGCTTATCGGTACTACACAGCAACATACCCCACATCTCACTCATGCATGGTCTACCTGTACAGATGCATACAATACAATAGTCTACTGATATGCCCTGGAACTTTACCTGCATGCTCAATGTGTGATGTGTGAGTAGCACCCACCTCCATAACCGTATAGGTTTGGAGCGCTTTCGGGCGGACAGGTGCTACCAGGCTGATGAGCAGCTCCTCCACTCTGGTGAGGGGGGATGGATGTTATGGCCCCCCTGGCAGTGGCACAACGTCGTACTTGCCAGAGCAGGTCACTACAATGGTGGTGGACCTGCTCTTAGGTTCGGCTATGCAACCCCACCTCATTCACCCTGTGGACCACATCAGACCACATGGTTGTTCTCTCCTGTTAGTCCATGCTTGTCCGGGAGAAGAGCAGATTATAGTGGCGGATCATGCTGGTGATGATGATCTCCTCCTCAGTGGCACTGTATGCAGGGTTTCTTGGATGTGACATACTGCCTGAAAGACATAATGATGGAAATATGTCTGAGCAACTCATATGTCAAGTTTACCATAATATAATACACATCAGTCTCCTGCCACCATATCAGCTTCTACATAATGTTCAGACTACGCTACTAATATGTGTCCGGTATGTGTGCCATTGGGCCATATATTGTATTGTACAAGACCTTCTGCTATGTGGTTATAGACATGCTCCCTGTGGGGACACTAAAGTTGCAGGGCTGTTACAGGGTATTTCACCTGCATGCCATTGTCACTGCCACTATATTTCCACATATGCATGTGGTAGGCCTGCTATGTGATTGCTACACATCTTCCATTCTGTAGTATTGGGGATATCTATGTATGCTGTTGGACATGTTCTGGGATTGTGTGGACTATTACAGCCCACATATGTTCCATGACAGTTACCCCCCAGTATGTGTAGGGGTTATTTGCCAGCAGGAACACCACTCTAACCTAATGTGCACATGTTACCAGTCCACATCACATTCATGGCCCACCAATGAACCTCATTTTCTACTGTTCCATCACTACCTTCATGTGGAACCACCTCAGGGGATGGTGCCCCACCCCCATAGAGCACACACAGACATGTGTCTATCACCTAGGAAGGTCATGGGTATTGGGCAAAGGGAGGTCCACAGTGACATGGGGTATGTGCTACATCACCTGGAGGCATGCAGTACACATACACAAAGTTCGACATGCATGTCCCTCCTGCCCAGCACACAGCCCAGGCACCTTTATGTCCATGTAGATGCTGTTGTGACTGTCCATGGGTGGCCGCCATGTTCCCTTTGTTCCCATGTGGGGCTCACTGGCCTCCACATTCCAAATGTAACTACCTGTTCACAGTGTTTAACCACCACATGTGCCATATACCAGATCTGTATGCTGTCTTGTTTGTCACCCAACCAGACTTACATACCAATATGTGCATACTACCCTTCACCAACATATATACCCCACCATCCCATACAATTGCAATGTGTTCCCAATATGGGTTACACACCTCACTCCACACTCCATCTTTCAGCCATGTACTGGTGTGTAGGTATGTTGTGTATTGATGTGTGATGTTCTCTCACACATGTAATGGCTGGGAAAATGTATTGCCATGTATATATATTTTTATATCTACACACACACACACACACACACACACACACACACACACACACATATATATATATATATATATATATATATATACATATATGTATATCTAGATATATAACTCTCTCTCTCTCTCTCTCTATATATATATATATATATATATAT
>NC_056726.1:777833274-777838274 GCF_019279795.1 Protopterus annectens | reverse complement strand
GTGTGGGTTTGCGCGGAGCTAAGCAATGTTTGCACTGGTTAAGCAATTCAGCAGGTAACTGAGTATAAGAAACTGTAGCCTGACTTTAGCAGTGCTTACCCCCGTGCAAACACACTTAAACATGCTTACTACTGCTTATTTGTGCTTAAACCTGCTTACTACTGCCTAAATGCATTATGACACTGACACTTCACATGTGCATTTCATGCAGTATTCCAGTTCACATTTAAATGTTATTATGTAGATTTTACAGCAAAAAGATGTACAAATATGTTCATATACAGCTTTCACATGGAAAATGATATGTGCAGCAGTGGGACTTGAACCGGGAATGCCTGTTCGTTAGGTGGGTGCTCTAACCCCTGCACTATTGCTGTGCTGTTTCATTTGCATATATAACCATATACCCATGGATCCTAGTTCCCCAAACACCCACCCCAACACGTCACTGACACATCAGTCATCCATTCTCCAGTTGGAAACACGGTGTATCCACACCACTACACATTGGCCACTCCCAACCCCTTTGGACCCATCCTATGGGTTGACTCAATCCAAGTATCTTCAGACATCTCAACCTTTTAGTTCACAAACACTGGTGACATGAGTAACCACTAGGATACTATTCCCAATGTTTGGGTTGTCCTACCTGGGACACACATGTCTTTATTTCAAGATTAGACTCTATACTTCATTACTTCATTACTCCAGTTAACAAGACACTAAAATAAATTGATAACTAAGACTATATGATAACGCACACTTTACACATGTAAACCAATGATGTACGAGTTCGACAACATTATATTACAAATAGGACCGGTTTAGCGATTGACGTTGACGCAGCCAGCAAATCACAAGAATGATTCAAATATTTCATAATGGGACAGTCCTCACATTGTATTCTTTTGAGAACAGCACTAACGTCAAAACTAAATACACAACTCTGAATTATTGCAGATTCGTCCCTTCCCTCTATCTTCTCGTAACTCTAATACTATAGTACTGCAATATACAAAGGAAACAAAACAACAGCTTATTTTGCCTTGGAAGGTTATATCCCAGCAGAATCGGGAAATGTCGCAAAGACATAAATATATATATATATATATATATATATATATATATATATATATATGACAACCATTTCATGACAGTCTAAGTAAGGCCTGCATTGTTACAAAGGCCATGCATTTGGCATGAAATTGAGTTGGGATATATAAGTTGCAGTGCAGAGAAGGGGGTCACTGTCTTTTCTGTACTGGACTATAAATAAATATTTATTTAACATCTGTTAACCGAGTATGCAGACTGTTCCAACGAGTCAGGACTCCATTCAGTCATGACTTGAGCCTTAGAGGCCAAACAACACAACTAAACATACATAAGACTCATACCTCTCAACCTCTTAATGTAAGAAGTTTAGCCAAAGCCTAATATAATTGGGGGTGGGGGGTCAAAGATTGGGACATACTGGGATCAATTCAATAGCTCTGCTTGATAGAGGCCCAATAAATTGATCAATGGGGCGCCGTGAGCTGACACACCTTGCCTAGGCTTATAAATGCCCTTCGGCAGATAGCCTCGTACCTACCTATGAACCTATTACATGTATGGTTATGCACAACCTATTAGTCTATCTAATGTCGAGGTTTGTAGGGGCACTTTCATGTTATTTATGTCTGCAAAAGGAATGAATGTGGTACAGGGAATGTACTTCTACATATAGATATATGTATGTGTGTATGCATATATATTTATAACAAATGCGCTGACCTCCACGAGGCAGTCCAATTAGAACCGGGCCATCCAACCATGACACGCCTGCATCCATATTTCATATCCATGGTTCCTCCACCCCACCCGAGTTTCACATACACACAAACTATTGTATATAGAAAAGCACTCAACTTACACAACCAAAGGCTCTTTAATAAAAAATAAAAATAAGGTAAGCGCTTTCGCGACCACAAACTGTCGCTTCATCAGACAAAGAACAATAAAACGAGACTGTGATATATACAGACTTTTAATTAACCAATTAGCTGATGTCATCAAGTTAAACATTAACAAGATATATTTAAAGAGACAAAGTGTTAAAAACTGTTAAAACCTATTATAGGTTGGTGTGTATACTGAGTAATAAACATGCATATAAAAATGTATATAAAAAGATGGATATAAAAAAACATAAAAATACAAATATAAAATAAAAACATACTTAAACTAATGTTTGTCGTCTCAATTTTAAAAAAGGTTTGACAGATGCTAACACTTATCAATGCATTTCTAAACCAACTGTTAATGGCATAATAGAAACAGTGTCTTTTTTAGTCTTTGATTTACTTATGACAGGCTTAATTAATGAAAATCTTTTTAAATACTTCAGTACAATTAACCCTATAGTTCCCAAAGTGTATTGTTTACCTAAGATACATAAAAATAGGTCCCTTCCACCTATGAGACCCATTGTATCAGGTGGAGGATGGTGCAATGAATCATTATCAATCTATGTAGAAAATACCTTACATAGACTTCTAGACAACTGTCACACCATTCTGAAAGACACTAAATCTTTTTTAGAAAGATTATATAACAGACTATCTACTTTGGACAGTAAATATATGTTTGTCACTTAAGATATAGAATCCCTTTTTACCTCTATCCCTAATGAGTGGGTTATTGAAATGATTATATCCTTTCTTACTGTGAATAGATGCTTTGAAGATGACCAAGTGACACTTGTCTGTGCTTTACTAGAGATAATAGTAGAAAAACAACGTTTTTATTTTTTGAAAATGATTTCTATCTTCAAAAGGCTGGCGTAGCGATGGGCACTGCATGTGCCAACAGCTATGCCAATTTAACGCTAACACATTGATAACAATCTACTTTTTTATCTGACACAAATGCTTTGTGCAGACATGTCCTTTGGTATGTCTGCTTTGTGGACAATATTTTTTTGTTATGGGGAGGTAACACCCATGAACTCCATCAACTAGTTGAATATATGCACAGCACTACTGAGTTCCTAAGGTTTAGCTACAAATACTCCTATGATGAAACAGAGTTTTTGGATGTGACACTAAGGAAATCAGAACTGGATCAAATATGCAGTAGCATATACAAGAAACCAAAAATGAAAAATGCACTGCTGCACAAAAATAGCATGCATCCCAGACATATTCCTCGTAACATGTTAAAAGGACAAATATACAGAGTACTTAGACTACACAATAATGACACTGATGCACAAAATGCCTTACAGATAAGTAAACAAGAATTTCTTGAAAGAAGTTATTCTGAACAAGAAATAAACAAAGTGATAGATCACGCATGGACACATAGAAGCGATAGATGCAGACCCTATTTTAGAAATGTTATTAATGAAGAACCAGAGAGTAGGACACCATGTACTACTACAGACAGGTTTAGAATTGCCTTTCACTATTCCAGTGATATCAATAATTATTGTGAGATTATAAAAAAGAACTGGAACATCTTACAAGAGCTTCCAGAACTGAAGAATACTATTAGTGACATACCTGCTTTTTCTTTTAGGGTACTTACGTATTATCGCAACCAGATTTTTCACGGCACTAATGTCCGCTTCCCGATCGTGACATATGCTTGTTAATATTTTGCAGAAGTTATCTACTGTGTTTTCTTTAATACTGCAGGCTGGTTTCAGGAGTGTGATCCAAGAAATGTAAAAAAAAACCCACTGTACTTGTTTCTCTATGCACTTTACTGCCAGCGTGTTGCTTCTTGCAAGTCCGCCAGCTGAACGTTCCTTTTTTTCGTGGCAGCAAATGCTGTCAAGTAACGGTAATAATTTGGGCTGTATTCTTCCTTAACTGCTGTTGTCAGATGAAAGACAGAAGATCTGAGGGTATAACTGGGATGATTTCCATGTCAGTTTTTTTCATTTAGCTTGCGTGTGTGTTTTAATGAAATTGTAGTTCTCAAACCCTTGTAGCATCCTAGTTCTACACAAATAAATGTGAATGTATACTGTCTGTGCCGATGTCATTGTTTTACACACACACAGCTCCGTGTACTGAGGGAAACATTTTCGGAACACCTACTTCCCTTTTTGTATATGACACTGTCAGGGTTATGGTCAGTGACTTTCAAGGGAAGCCAGAAGCCTTTGTACTGCCATCATTCTTTTCAAAATTATCTTGTGTGACATGACTGTTAAGCTTCTCAGTGTGCTATACAGCATGCTCATGTTCTATTGCAAGGCAGCGGCAGTAAGCCAAGATATAAAAGAAGCATACCTAAGCAGCGATAGTCTTTTTTCTGACATTTAATTGATAACAGTCCAGAAAAGAAGACATAGTGGTAAAGAAAACACACCAAACAACTTTTTCACAACGTTTACGAAGATATTTCAGGATCAGAGAGCAGCCACTATTGCCATGAAAAATCTGGTTGCGATAATACGTAAGTACCTCTTTTAGAAATAACAAGTCTTTGAAGCATCACCTTTGCAATAAGACCACTATTAATAGTATGAATCAATGAGAACAGGCACTTTTGCCTGTAGACACTGTTCTGCCTGCCAGTATATTTGTTCAAACACAGTCTATACACATCCTACCAAAAAATTCACTATCAGGATTAATTACTATGCAGACTGTCGAACAACTAACCTAGTGTATTTTGCCTATTGTAAGCAATGTAATGCATATTACATAGGCAAAACTAACAGATTATTAAAGGACAGGATACTGGAACACATTAGAGATGTCAGGAATTATAAAGGGAACAATGCATTAGCCAGTCATGTTATATCAACAGATCCTTCACATACTTTTAAGTTTTTTGTTATTCAAGTTATAGAGGCTAATTTACGAGGAGGAGACATTGACAGTATTACGGAGGCAGCTGAAGAGAAATGGATCCTTTTATTAAACGCTGAAAACCCACCAGGTTTAAACAGCACCTTTTCTGTCAAACCTTTTTTAAAATTGAGATGACATAAACATTAGTTT
>NC_056726.1:777748274-777828274 GCF_019279795.1 Protopterus annectens | reverse complement strand
AATTCATGCCCAACAGAAACTTAAGTGAAAAGTAAGTGTTACATTTTATCAAAAATGAGGCAGGAAGAAAATTAGGCCATCTTGCTTATCATTTAGGGAAAGAAAAATATTGCTTTAGGAATATTATAGATTGTTAGTTATAGATTACTAAGGAAAACTTCCAAGAGGAATGTCATCATGACATTCTGGCAAAAATAAGCTGATTCCACTTCATGGCTCACAGGTGCACTTTTTTACATTAATTATAGTTTTCAGGGAAAAAAATGTGAAAATACCACTAAAACTTTAACTAAAGAATTATCATTAATCTTACCATAAAATTCTGATGTACATCTAACTTCTTTATGGAAGTTTTGTAAGTTTATTTTTTCTTCTTTGCCCAGCATCTCATTCTCCTGCATTTACTCCCTATTGGTTCCTTACCACTTTTATAGTCACACTGCCTCCACTTGTGGCATTCCATGCTTCCCTGCATTCCATGCATTTACCCTGTGTGACTACTTCCTTACGACACCAACATGGCTTCTCTATACATTGCAGACTTATTTTTTTTCTCAAGCACCAGCTGCTTGAGGCACAAGATGGCCAAAGAACAGAATGTTGATCTCTATTTTCCACAGGAAATCAATACTGGTGTGATTTGTACATGTGTCAGTAATGATGTGGAAGATTATGATTGGGACTCTGATCATAACCTGTTTATTATGTGTTAGAAACATGAATACCAAGAAACTCACCTCTCGTGTTTGGCATCCGTGTTGAGAACACATAATAATAAGTTATGATCAGAGATCTGATCATAATTCTTTGCAGTACATGGAGATGTATCCACTTCGTGTACTAATAGTTACAGAAAAATAAAATTAAAAAAGAAAAAAAATGTGTTGTGGGTTTTAAAGTTGGTAAAGCAGTGGGGAAGCAGTTTACATTCTTAAGTATTCCCTTTCTAAGGGAAGCAGTTTGTTCCAAAATACATTTTTAGTGGCTATAATGTGGAAGACAGCAAGCAGAAATGAAATTGAAATGAAGCCATTTCATATTCTGCGCTGCTGTTTACTGGATGGCACTGTAAGCTTTTAGCGCCAGATGTCATTTAACTGCCTTTTGAGCATAACACAAACGCTCAATGCACTACAAAATTGTTTTGGGAGAGTTCTGTCTTCTTTATATCTGTGTGATTGCAGAGCTGGTATATATACGTTCAGGGGCGGGGGTGGCTTGCCTCCCACATTGGGGCTGCAGAGGGCTAGCCCCCCGAAAATATGCTTATAGTTTAGTTGTTCACCATAACATTTTATAGGTATTAGTTTCAGTATTGTAGCACATTGTTTTTTCACATTTGCATTTCAGTGGTGGAACCCTTCCCTGCACATCTTATTTAATTGTGTTAGCTCTTTACACCCCCTCATCATTCCCACTCTTTAGATTTTTAGTAGACTGAGGTCCATACCTCTCAACCTCTTGGCAGAAAAATTCTGAACAAATACAAAAACAATAGGGGGACAAAGGCCCAGAAATAGGGGCAATTTTTAAATATTGCTCTTATAAACTTAAGCTGATGAAATACATTTTAAATTAGCATGCATTTTCTAAAGGGTATGAAGTCTGAAACTAAAATGCCTGTCACTGTTTAGTAACATTAGTCCTCAATGATGTGCCAGAAAACCACAAACAGTCCAAAAATAGGAGGCAAACATTTGAACATTCTGGGAAAATCTGGACAGCTGAAAGGTATGTTGATGCTTTCAGTGCTTTAGGCTTGTGCCTCTGTCCTAGAATTCCTTCAGTGTCTGCTTCAGAAATCATGAACTGCAAGAACAGAAAGTTCACATTTTTCTGCTGTCTCCTTCGCATGTCATCTTGTGCATATTATGATTTGGAAAGATGCTTTAATTTGTTTTACACCAGAGCATCCCAGAGAACTGTGTAGTATAAG
This sequence comes from Protopterus annectens, assembly GCF_019279795.1. NCBI lineage: Eukaryota > Metazoa > Chordata > Ceratodontiformes > Protopteridae > Protopterus > Protopterus annectens. Next base: position 777,826,338 of record NC_056726.1, on the reverse strand, counting down.
CACTTATCTGTTGTTTTAGTCCACCTTATTTTATTAAAGTCGGATTTTATGCTGGTCAGCCTGGTGGTTGCACTGGTTTCCTTTGCTATTTTGTATGTTTTATCCTTGTGTGGTTCTTTGACTACCACTCTATACTTTTGAGGATTTTTAATTTATATATATATATATATATATATATATATATATATATATATATATATATATATATATATATCTATGTGTGTGTGTGTGTGTGTGTGTGTAAGTATACTAACTCCAACAGAAGAGGGAGAAAGTGACACAAATGCTAAACTCATTTTCTCAAACATCTCTGAGTCTTCCTCCCTTTACAACATGCTGGTGACCTTCCAGTGACAACTTTCTGAGTGTCAAGTCAACTATACTGAAACAAATAATAGGGTTTCTGTCTACAGGCAACACAAAAGTAAGGTTTCTATCCCCTGATTCCCTCACCAGTTTAAAGTCAAAATATCCATCATTTATTTTCCTCATTACTCAGATCCCTTCTACTATATAGCATATGTCTTTTAGGAACTGCACTGACACTGTTTCTACTTCCTTGTTCATCATAAACGTCCTGGATCCTTGTACAACCAGATCCTAATCACTAACCTTGTAGCTTTTGTTTCAATTAAAGCTGCATTGTTAATGCCTGTGCTCAGAATGACTGCATACAGTCCATTCATTGTATTGTTTAGCATTCTGGGAAGGCACAGCATCGTATTCCTGTCTATCCTTCTTCCCGTTGCCCTCTGACTCATCTCTAGGCTTTGTAAATGTCCATCTGTAGTTCTTCTCATCTTTCTCTTCCTCTTACTAGTGATGTAGCCTGAAATTAATTTATTTACACTTATTTCAGTATTATCATACTGAAGTCAATCATTGATATATTTATTTACTTCAGTCTGATTACCAGGTACGTTGACAGATCCCTTTAGTCGATAACCCAAGCACAATAGTGCAAGACACAAATTATATACATAGACTAAATAACACACATAAATGTGCACAGTACATTAACAAAGTAGAGACAACACGTGTATGCTATATGTTATTTACAATTATAAATGTAAGTGATATTTTATTTACTGTAGACATTCAACTAGTTATCATTTGATGAAAGTATATATTTACAAGAAAGATGTGACTACAGTTTCAGTTGCAAAAACTAGCCATTGCCATGGAAGCAAGAATATTTAGTGCCTTTAGACAGTTGTTCACTTATTTTTTCTAAATAATTAAAGTATCTCTTACTGCCTCATTTCTACAAGTAGCTGATCCAAACATCTGGATCTAGCCTAGAAACAGCTCCCTTTACTGTGGAGGTTTTAAAATTAAGTCTAATGAAGGTAATGTTATCTTCTTGGCTGTCTCTAAGTGTATAGTTAAGCTACTTGACTTGCAGTTTTGTTTTGGTGGGGGCAGTTCCCCACCTATGATCTTATTGTCCCTCTGAAATTTTAAATTGAGTGGACAACATTTTAATACGTCTCATCTTTCAGATGTAGGTGTGGGCAGTGCCCATCATACAGTCCTTGATTGTTCCATAAGCCCCTTTCCTGAAGTTGTTAATACCATGAACACTTGCTCTTAGCAACAGTCTTTCATCCACTCACTGAAGTCCTACTTGTCTCACCAGTAGAAAGTCTACCAATTTTTCCCACTTGCTATGAATTTCTCCCAACTCCTTTGGGCATTCCTTTCTGAGTCTCATGGGTTCTTTGGTTACTCTAGCTGTCCATACAAGAAGAATAACACACCTGGCTACTCCTCCCCTTAAATACTGCCTCCCTCACAGTGAGTCATTACATCGTCTCTACATACATCATGTCTCTTCTTCCCTTTCACTCCATTTAATTCTTTATGTAACAGAATGCTCTGCACTAATCTCAACACACTCATTCCAACTCCTTCTCTCCGTCTCCTCTCCCAGTTTTCCTATCCCTTGGTTGCTCTCTATTAGATGCCCAATAATCCCCATAGTTAGCATTACCTTCCATTAGTTTTCTCATTTTCTATACATCTAGGATGTCTTTTATTTACTTAACTATACTGATTTTACCTACAATTCATCATTAACATTTCTTTTTCCATAACTCCACCTTTCTTTTAAGCATTAAATATTCATGGTGTCATCTGCCATATCTCTACAGTATTCTATTCTCTCCCTGATCATCCATTTCTACTAACCCTCTTTGGTTTGTGTCTTCCAGTGCATCAATACCTCTTCCTTCTGGAGCAGATTCCAGCACTGCCTTCTTAGAAAACCCTTTACTCTAGTACAACAACCCACAAACGTATTCCAGTCTGCTGATATATGTTGTGTATTGTCTGTCTATTGTACTTTCTACTCAAATCATTCTGAGTTATCCCTTTTTCCTCCATTGTTATCTTATTCATTCTTAACTGCCATTAGCAACCAAACCTCACAATAGTAAAAATAAATCTCTGTCAGTATAATGTTATTTTGTTTCAGAAAGCAAATGTAGCTTAAGATTTCCGATTATTTCTTTTTAGGGGGAAGTTTAACATCTAGATCAGTAAACCATTAAATTAGAAGGTAGGAAAAACCCTTGTTTTTCATAAACAAGGATAACTTCTAGAAGTACAGAACTTCAAAGGCTATGTAAAGGTACATGGATAGAACATGTGGTAAGCAAGCCATTGGGAACATCTGAGTGGTAAACAATGCTGATTTAAATACTGTTGATCCTAATCAAAAATTCACATTTAATAGTATCAGTTTCATTGGCAGCAACTGAGTTGATTGCTGCTGTTATTATTTGTGTAATCCATGTATAAAGTTGGTTGAGAAACAAAGCAAACAATAAACGCAGATATATGTTGAATTTGGCATTACTTTTAAGATATTAGTAGGTGTTCCCTATGCTGACAGCTGTAGGATATGATTACTCAGTGTTTTGTTAAACCTTTCACATGCATAATGTGGTATGCAGACCTGGCAAAGACCAAGGGTAAAGAAAAAGCTCTAAAAGAAATGTCAGCAGGTTAGAGTAATAATACAAATCATTTATTAAGTAGGACATTTGTGAATTCAGTAATACTTATCTGGAAATAAAAGATTAATATTTGTTTTATTTATTTTCATTTGCTTACTGAGAAAATCTGATTGGGTTACTGAAAACCTATTTTCAGTGGAGGCCCAGGGAGAAAAGCTGTAACAGTTTTTTTTGCACATATATAATTAAGTAAATAATATTGCATACATTTACTTATAACTTATTTAACAAAACAGAAACAGAAAGAGAAAGAGAAAATTCAATGTAACTTTAATTAAGACACCAGTTCAATTTACAAATCTGAGTTGTAAGGGTGGGAGGATGACATAATGGTTAAGGTATTTATCATAAAGACACAAGGTGCAGGGTTTGATTCTCACATGGGGTAACTGGCTAGGCTTCAAATGGCCCAAAAGGGCAGTTAGCCTACTACTAATCTATGAACCTAATACAGAGGAAAAAAGAGCAGGAAGATGATAGTAATCCCCCAAGTGAGGTGAACTAGATCACAGGAGAAGAAATGTACTAATTTTAGTTGTATTTAACATAAAGTAGTAAGATGATGGGTAGAGAAAGAAGAATAGGCCAGGTGGCACTTACAAAGTTATGTAGTAGACCTGGATGTAGTAGAGGTGTTTATAGCTAAGACCATGACTTCCTATAACTAGTTATGTAAGAGATTGTTTGGTGTTGATATTGACAGAGTGTGAAGAAGGAATGGAGAGCAAATGACATTGATAAGAAATTCATCCCAGTGTTATTGATGGATAGATATTTTAATTGGAATAGGTTGTGACAGGTAGCTTAGCATTAGATGGGGCTTCATTTGAAAGTGATGAGTAATGACATATCCAGTTGGAGGAGAATATAAACAGAAACCAGAACGTGTGCAGCACTATCCTTTAACATACGGGTATTTGACTGCCAGACTCTAAGATGAGCATCATTTAGACTTTGCAAACATTCTTGGAGATAGACAGGAGCATAATAGGGGTCCAAATGGACTGATGATAAAATCGGCAAAAAAAGGTAAGTAGCATACCTCTCAAGTGTACCTCTTTACGAGGAACGTACCTCATTTGGGGTCTTAAAAAGTTCATGTTCCTTGAAATTCCTCAAAGTTCCACATTGAAAGAGTCTGTCACACATTTAGTGTTAGGAATTTTTTTAAGTGAAATCCATAGTAAATTGAAATTAATCATGTTAATTCATTAAAGGATAGTCTTTATAAGTAAAACCAGCATATTTTAACCATCCTATGACCTTCCTAGTTGAAGTTGTTAGTAAGCCATTAGTATGTGTTCCACATTTTGCCCATTTGTTCCACATTATGAAGGCAAGTGTTCCTCATTTTGGCGATGGAAGGTTGAGAGCTATGGTAAGTAGTATTGCTGGAACTAAATTCATCCTCATGTCTTGGAGAGTATCTTCATCTGATGGATCCTGTTTTCACAAAATTTCACCAACATGACACTGATAGACAGACTGCATTTTATACAGCATGTATCATGGAGAAAGGAAGGCTAAAAATAAAAAAAGACAGCGGGGTACACAAGTGACAGTATAAAAAAGTGCCCAATCCTGCTATGTGCACTGATGCCAGGACTGGAAAAAATGACAGTGTAGAATTCTGAAGACTCAGAAACATTCCACCAATCGGGTTAGGCCAAGCTCACTACTCCACAAAAAACACAAAAACTAACAGGCCACAAAAGAGCTATACAGGGTATAGAGTGGACTACTGATATACAAGGAAGAATTATGCATTGTTACTATCATGGAAGAAGTCCAGAATATCCAGCTAGAAGATATTTGAAATAATTAAAAAAAAGAGGAAAGAAAAATACTTGCACAAGGAAAACTATCAAAAGCTTCAAATGCTAATTTGTGTTCATCAGTACAACAGATCCATGAAAAGCAATGCATAGACAAAGAATTGTTGGGCTGCTTGGAAAAAGAAGCAACAAATGAAGTGTGAAAATATAAAGAACAAAGCTTAATGATTTTTGAAAGCTATAAAAAAGAATTATGGGCATGTGAAAGAAAAATAAATCTGATATGGTGCAATATTTATGCAAAGGAAAAAGCCAAACTCATCAATACAAAAAAGAGCTCCAATGATTTTGAAGTCAAATACAGGCAAAGGCACCCAGATGTAGAAATTTTCACAATACAAAAAATAAGATCACAAAAGGGAATATAGAACAGAAGATTAGCAAAGTAGAAGTTAAACAAAATGAGGCTGAAGTTATAGGATACCTGTGAAGTGAAGGATTTAGTGTAGAAAGTCTTAACACATGTTGTCACAGCAAAATGGAACAATGAGCCCCCAAATTAAGGAGAAACAGGTGGAGCAGAGACATCTGAAGAAAAAAAATATGGATATGGGAAAGAAAAAGATATTTAACATGGTGAGATGTTTATGCAAATGAGGAAGTAGAACTCATCAATACAAACAGGCAGCACCAAAGATATTTGAAGAGAAATATAGACAAAGGCATCTGAATATGATAAAATTCACAAAACAAAAATAAGAAACAAAGGGGAATAGAAAAATGATTATTAATGGAGAAGTTGCAGAAAAAGAAACTGGAGTTATGGATTACCTGCAAAGTGAAGGATTTAGTGTAGAAAATCCACCTCAGGTAATGTCTGAGCATGATGGAACAAAGAGCCCCCAAATTAGGGAGAAACAGATGGATTGGGAAGCATATGATCACTTTCCACATGAAGATGCTCTGCAGCCTTCCGTAGAAACCAGTACAAAGTTAAGTTGGAGTTGCACAGCAAAGGAAGAAGCAGGAAACAGTGGCAACTCTGATGCAGTCAATGTTGTGGAGTGATGGGCTAATGAGTACCCATATGGAAGAGCAATGGATGACGCAGGATGCAGCTGAAACAAATATTTCACAGGAAGGCAGTCTGGAACTTTATATAGAATGTCCACAGGAAACAGACAACAAAGAATGTGGCCACAGTTTAGGAGAAAATTAACCAATGGAAAAGTTACTTGATTTAATAGAGATGGATAGACATATTAAGATCAATGAAAGAAATCGACTACAGAAAGCAGATAAGACACAAAGTGTTAGAAACCTGATAAAACAGATGAACACAGTAATCAAGACTATTAACAGACATTCATGTGATATAACGGAAGTAAATAGGATATATTAATGTGCAGTTAAATTAATAACAGAAAAAGTCCTTCCAAAAATGTAGAGCAATAAGGGAAAGGAAGGAGAGAAATAAAATGCCATCATGGAAGAAGTATGTAGAGAAAACTACAAAGCAATTAAGATAAGAAGTGTCACTGTAGAAAAGTGTACAAGAGGGAGCAGATCGACAAAAGTACATAGAAAGATAGACACGATTAAAGCAATGTGCCATATGAGAGCATATCAGAATCTATCATGCACTATTGCAAATAATAATCTAGATGTACCAGCATAGACAGGAAAACTTACAAGACAAGCAGATAGATATAAAGAAAAAGAACCAAACTGGTTAACAACCACAGCTCTCAACCTTTTAGAGGAAGAAATCTGGACAAAGCCTAAAATTACAGGGAGACAAAGGCCCAAAAATAGGGACAGATTTAAATATTATTCTCATAAATACAGAAAGTTACTAGTACAACAGGATTTGTATTAGCATGCATATTTTGAAGGATATGAAGTCAGAAACTCAAATAAGTCATTACGTAATGACTTCAATCCACAGTAATTTTCCAGAAAACCACAAATTTTATGAGGAACAGACTAAAAGTATGAGATAAAAATCTGGACAATCTGCAAAAATCTTTACAGTTGAGAGGTATGTTAACAACAGTAAAAACAATGGCCCTCTTTAACAGTGAACTTGTAAGCCATCCTAACTGTAGACCAATATCCTTCCCTTCTAGTGATGTGCAAACTATATACTGGAATTGATGTCAACAGAATTTATAGTCATGTAGAGGAAAGCTCAAACATGGCAATAGAACAAAAGGGTGACAAATGAAAGTCATATGGAACAACGGCTCATTTGTTACTAAATAAAGTCATAATGGAGAATTAAAAAGGGAAAAAATTTAAGTAAGACATGGATAGATTGCAAAAACATTTGACAGCATCCCACATTCATGGATAAAGAAGTACTTACAGATGTATAAAATGCATTCTGCATTGATCAATTACATTACAGTGACCATGAATCCGTGGCAAACCACTTTGCATTAAACCATGACAAAGGGCAAATTATTATCCCAGGGATGCAGATTTAAAGGGGGATATTTCAGGGTGATTCTTTGTCACTGCTGTTATTTTGTCTTGTCCTTAACCCATTAAACCGTTTAATTAACAAATAAGGTCTTGATTACAATTTAGCTCCCAGAAAACAAATTTGCTTAAAGATGTCCCATCTACTTTTTGTGAATGCTTTAAATGATATGGTTCATCAGATGAGGAGCAAAAATCACAACTGCAAGTGGTTAAAACTTTCTGAGATGATATAAGCATGACATTTGGTCATGATAAATGTGCAAAAGCAACATTTAAAGCAGGAAAGTAGCAGAACCAAGAAAATATCAATCTAGGACAGGAATGTAATATAAAAGAACTTGAGCATGAAAGAATGTATAAAATGTATGAGAAAATATGAATAAAACTCAGTGAGGAGTATTTCAGAAAGCTAATATTGAAAACAGCCCTAACATCTGGGAATAAAGTCCAAAGTATAAATCAATGTTATCTCCCCATTTTAACTAATAGTTTAGGAGTTATTGACTGGACCCAAATGGTACTGGATCACTTTGACAGATAAACAAGAAAAATGTTTCAAGCTTTTCATATGATATATAAAAATCTGTGTATACCAAGATTATATATCACTCACTCTGAAGGAGGTATGGGCATCCTCAAAACTGATTACATGTATAGCTCTGCAGTCATTGGACTGCATACATATCTGCTGACCTACTCAGATCCAAACATAGTGAAAGTTTAAAAACATGAGGAGAACAAGTCGAAGATGACTGCTCAGGTTTAGAAATTGGTGATTTGGCCATTTGGGAACCTTGGAGTTCGACATTTTCTTGTCGAACAAGTGAGAGTCGACATTTTAATATGTTGATATTATAATATAGATCCGACTGCTCTGATTACTTTAGCAGAAGCATTCAGGTGGCTAGCAGAAATAGAAATCAAACCAGATGTAGACAAACATCAGACAGCAATACAATGTGCCAAAAAAGACAAGAAAGTATATAAGGAAAAGGATCTGATGACAAGGAAAAGAATCTGGAAAGTCCTTAAATATAGTGGTAAGTATAGTGATCACCTGGAACAGCCTCATGTTGATCAAGATTTGATGCTGGAATGGTTAAGGACAGGTGATGATAAAAGGTTAATAATGGCAGCCCAGGATAAAGAACGGCATACACATTGGTTTACAAAGCCTATTGAATATGTGGGAGAAACAGACAAATGTAGATTATGTAAAAAAGAATTGGAAACATTTACACACTTTGTTGCTGGATGTGAAACACTTATGGCAGAGGGCTTGTACACTGAAAGGCACAATAATCTGGTAAGAATGTTACACTGGGGATTATGCAAACACTACCGTATAGAAGTAGTTGAGAAGCATTTGAAACATGAACCAGAAAACAGTATTTCACTTATAACTATATACATACATATATATATATATATATATATATATATATATATATATATATATATATATATATACATATATATATCATTAATAACTTATAACATTCACTTATTTATTTATTTTTGCCAACTAGAATAGAGGGTTAATTTTTCTCCTCAGTTTAGAGTTAGCATATATCAAGTGGAATGAAATGGGCTTGTTCCTTAGTGTTAGATGAGGACTGCCAAAATGGGGACTGGACCTTTTTTTTGATTCCTCAACGTAGAGTTGATGGGTACAGACTGGGGGATAATGGGCCTGTGTTACTGTGAGGAGTGCTACATCTGGGAACAGACATTTTCATTTTTGTTTTTGCTCCTCAACTTAAAGTTAAGGAGCACTAGATCAGGAACAGCAGATGGAACTATGGTTCTGGAGACAACAGATACAGTTAACACATAAGGAAACATATTTAGCAAAATTAAGGCCACAGAAAGGATCCCATACATTCTTCTCTGACAGATGATTCCACCTAAACTGTAAACAAAATGGTCACATATGCCCTTGGTAAGGTCTGAAACACCAGTTCCAAAGGACCAGATGACATACTAGGAAACTAATCTGTTTGGTCAAAACAGTCTAGTATATCCCCTTATGCATATTTGTAATAGAGCATTAAAAACTGTCTATGACCATGAATGACATCATCTTAGTCCACAAGGAAGTATCTTCTGTAGAGGAAGGTTTTTCTGTAGAGTCCATTAATTGCAAACCAATCAGCCTCACAACCATATTGTGCAAGATGGTGGAAAGAATCATTTGTTTCTTATTCAGAAATTCATGGGAACCCTCTTTCTGCATGAACTAACCTGTCAAAGGTAGATTGTGCATGCTTAATACTGTAATTTGTTTTGAGACTGTGACCATCTCTTGGATGAAAGTTTACCTCTCCGTGCAAATTAACAATGGTCTGGCAAAAACATTTCGTATTATATGACAATATAAAGCAGTATTTGAACTCAGGCTTGAATATAATAACTTAGGTACACAAATGGGTGCATGGTTGTACATCACAGATAATATATGACCTCCTATCCTCACCTTCTTATTCCACCACTGGAGTCTCTAAATGATCTGTTCAGGATCCATTCGTAGTTGGTATTTTGTCTTGGAAATCTGAACTAACTCCAGTGTCTGCACCACCAAACATGCAGAAGACAGTGAACTTGGGAACATTGCCCTTAACTCCATTGACATCACCTCCCTTCAGACAGCATTTAACATTACGCATGAATTGTGAAGCAGACATTACCTTGCCTTCAATGTAAAAAAAAATGTATTTCAAACATTTGCCAAAAAAAGCCCTCCAACATTATAGACTGATAATGGGCTACAGCTAAAAGATGAGTAGACAGTGAAAGATCTTGGGGTCTTCATAGATGATTATGTTTCATTTGATACCCATATATCTGCTGCTGTTCACAAACTATGTGGTTACCCATGTACTCCTCCACGTGATTGAGAGATGTGCCAGAGAAGTAACTGCATCCCTTTTGTGCAGTTCTTACTAACCAATTATAGAACACTGTACACTTGTTATAACATATTCACATGCCATCTGGTACACCTGGAAAGGTATAAGGATGTATTCCAGGGAATAGGGTTTGATTACTTTTACATCTATTTACCTACTGCATGAATGTGAATAAGTCACTTGACCTGACAGTCCTTCTGGGTCACCCTCCAAAAAGATACACTTAAGTACAGTAGGCTTACTTAGTTTGAAAATTAATAAAAATGTTTTATGATTAATGAAGATGCACAAAATTGGAAGCCAATAGACAAGTCTGAAAGAACTTGAAATAAGATAGATTGTTCCTATAATTTGTTTTGGGGCAAAAGTAGGACTTGTAGAGGCTGAGTCAAGAAAAAGTACCAATTAAAACAATACATTAGTATACCTAGTTTTGAACAGTATTCAGTATAATTGATTACTTGTATGTCATCCATACCAGTGGAATATCCGCAAAAAACAAAGCAAAAAAAAGGCTGCAAGTGGATTGCAGTTTTGGTTACTGAAAAAAATAAGTCACTGGATGTCCTATACTGTTAACATGTAAAAACTCATATCATTAAAAATAAAGTTTACTTATATAAAATAAGCTGATTACTTTTCAGCTTTCACTTCACAGCAGCTGAAATTCATTGGGCAACAGCTCCTCTCCTAATTCACCAGGTTTACCTGACCTGCTTCAGCCTTCTGCTAGGCTTAACTCAACCTACACCCTGGGCAGGCCATGAGTTCGAGGACACTGGTTCAGTATCATGCTTGCTGCCAGGGTATCATAAGAAATGTGCCCTTTTCCCACTGTAGTGTAAACTCAGAACAGGTATATATAGTTGGGGGAGTGCAGGGGTTGACGCCCTCCATATGAGTGGCTGTGAAATACTGTGCTTTGTGTGATGGTTGGAATGCTGGGCAACTCATTCCTTATCCTGGGTAAGTCATTCATTGACGTGAACATTTGCTGATGTGAATCTTCACAGTATAGGGTCAATGAATGAAGGTTTGTGGAAAGGAACCTTCACTGAACTGATATAGACCTGCCAAAAGAACTGATAGAACTACAGTAAACAGTACATGGTAACAAAGGTAGTCACCAGAAAAGGACCGAGGGACAAGAAATCATTATGACTATAGATTATCTGATGAGTAAATGAACTGAGAATAAAATAATATAACACAACAACTAAACAGCCAAAAATAAAATAGTTACATCCAGTACCTTAATACAATACAATCGACTATATACATAAAAATTAAATATTGCATCAAGTCATATGTGATTGCTATAAAACTTGCAGAAAAAAATCTGACTGAAAATTTGTGAAATGTCTAATCAAATCTTAAAAAAGATGTGTATGAGCTTATATTTATACACTTTCTTAGTATCACTTTGTTCTTGTATTTCCCCAGTATTCTCCTGCTCTGACTTACTGTGGTCCTTCCTCTAACTCTTTTTGTATGATCAGTACTAACTTTATTGCCTCAGTATAATTTTATAGCTTAGCTGATTTTCTTTCTTTCTTTCTTTCATTTCAGAGCCTGCAGTCACTACATCTGACCTTGATATTGCAGGAGGTCTGCCACAAGGCCCTTGTTTAATAAAGCATATTTTTCATGAAGAACCTTGCTACATATCAACTTTAATCAGTTAAATACATACCTGCTCTGTGATTGAAAGTCTCTGTGAAATAGTCTGTGCACCCTAAGGACCTCTTACTAAGTCGGCCACTGCCTCCTTTTGCTTGACGTAGACTATACTGCATATGCCAGTAATTTAGTTACATGAAATGACAGGCAACCTGTTTTACTTGCATCTCTTTATTAATTGCTTTGTACTGGCTATAAACTGATTGATCTTAGATATAATTTGGCCTTGCACCACCTAGAAGGAAGAGACTAAAAACAAATAATGCAGTTTGTCTATCCAAAAAGAGTAGAATGCTAATGCAGGATAGAGAAAAAGCATGGAAAGAATGGCAACAATATAAAACAGCTCAATTTCTTGAAAATATCAGAATGCTTCGCAGTCATGCAAAAAAGCAAATAAATGAATAAAAAAGCTATACTATAATAACAAATGCAACCCTAAAAAATTCTGGGCATCCATTAAAGAATCTTACATCCCAGACAAAAATTCAACCCAAACCCCTTTCTCGATAACTTACCACTTGAAACTTTAATACAGTTCAACTCTTTTTTATAGATAGTATAGCATCTCTAACCAAGGATTCTTTAACATTTAATCCCAACCCTGCAAAACAGCCATGTATCACCACATCCACTTTCATTTTCAAACTTGTGCCCACATCCTATATAAAACTATTCTTAAACAAACCATGTTCTTCAGCTGATGACTTTCCAAGCAAGCACCTAAAAATATCAGCCAGTAACATTGTGTATCCTGTCTCAATCTTTGTAAATTGCTCAGTCCAGAAATCCCACATTACCTCTCTTTGGAAAAAGTCACACATTATTTCTCTGCACAAAGGAGGAAATTCAACTGACATTAATAACGTTAGACCTTTAGCAATTTTATCTTCCCCAGCCAAAATACTTGAAAAATGTATTCAAAAACAATTGCTAGAGTATCTCTTGCAGGAAGAGCTCCTATTTCCTACACAACATGGCTTCTGTCCTTCACATAGTACTAGCACTGCACTTCTAACTTACATAGACACTATCAGTAAAGCTAGACATAATGGCAAATGAGTCTCTTCCTTATGTCTAGACTTGTCAAAAAACAATGATACAGTTTGCCACAGCAAACTTCTACTTCAAATGTTCTCACTAGGTCTCTCTAAGCCCACCCTTCTGTGGTTCAAAAGCTACCTGTCCTATAGGTATCAGTCAGTAAAATGGCACTCCACGCACTCTGCTTACCTCCAAGTTACCACCGGTGTACCAGAAGGCTATATCCTTGGTCCCCCCCTTTAACATTTTCACTGACACCCTCTATACTTCCACACAACACAATACAATACACAGCTGATTCCACTCTCATTTACACATCTGACAACATGGTACACCTCCAAAAAATGACTCAGGAAGATTTTAAAAGCCACCGAAACATGGTTTTGTAACTCATAACTCATGCTCAACCCCAAAATGACCAAACTGCTACTTTTCCCCCACAAATCCCTCCCTCATGAGTAAACAAAATTTAAAGTACTCTCTCTTGATACTACAACCATTGAAGTCACTTCTCATAACAAACTATTAGGGTTGATACTGGATGATAATCTTACATTCAACCTGCATATACAAAATTACATAAGAAAAACTCGGCATAAACTAGGGATGCTTTACAGAGCAAACAACTTTCTCACCGATGCAACTAAAACTACTCTTGCCAGTACTTATATCATCCCCACTCTTCTTTATGGTGCTCCCATCCTTACTAACCTCCGGGCTTCACAAAAATTAAAACTTGAACAACGCTATAACAAAGTCGCTAAATTTGCAGCACATACCACTTTCAGAACCCACCACTGTATAGCACAGTGAAAAGCCTAATTTGGTTAGAACTGCTAAATATGCACAACTTCTTACCACCTATAAAATTATCCAGCATCCATTTGCCTGTCCAGCACTAAACAATATTCTACACAACTATGTTCCCAATCAGTCATTGTGATCCAATGACTAAAAACTCCTGCCTGACTACAAACCTATCAAATCTGTTGGACATTGTTTGTACTCATATAAGGTTGCTAAGGCCTGGAACTCCTTACCTGTATCCATCAGGTCCATATCCTCCCTCCCATCTTTTAAAACCACTATGAAAGACTTCATAGCTGAAATCTGGCTCTGTTCTTGCTCAAAACCAGGATAAACTAAACCCCTAAATGTGAACAAGTACCTTTCCATTTCTTATACCTTCATACTCTCGCTTCATCACTTATTTCCGTAGTGCTATCTAATTGTCTTCCATGACTTACTGTCTAAAATATACCATAAGCCTGTTTTCCCTTCACTTCATATTGCAATTCATATTTGTATTAGACTAATTTCATTTTAATTTTTCTGCAAACTGTCTAAAATTTCTCGAAATATTGAATGATTATCATATACCTTGTATTGATTCTTAATCAATGTTTTTATATTATCCCCTGGATTTACAAATCTTTCATGGAGGACTAATCTAGTCCTGCATGGAAGTGGCAGTTTAAGAGGAGGATGGCAGCGTGCCATGCATATTAATGAAGGCGCGCTGCCTGAGGTCCAAATCCTACATGGAGCGTGGACGAGTGCAGGGGGCGTGTCTGAGAGCAGAGGTCTCAGAATAAACATGCCCCTGCAAAGTAGAACAGCAAAAACTGTAAATAAATGAGCGAGACTGCTCATAGGTGAGTGCATATTCCCACCAACAGTCCCCATGTGTACAACAGCAACAGTACATATAAATAAAACAAACTCATAACTCATAACTTTTATTTATTTTTTAACCCCGAGTACAGCTAACCGTGGGTGCACAGGTTTGCCCATTGCTTAGCTACAGTTAAAGCAGCTGAAAAGGCTGAAGAGGATAAAAGGAATATATATGCAAATGAAGCAGCACAGCAATAGTGTAGTGGTGACAGCATCCACCTAATGAACAGGCATTCCAGGTTCGAGTCCCACTACAGCACATATCATTTTCCATGTGAAATCTGTATATGAACATGTTTTTATATCTTTTTGCTGTATAACCTATATGATAACATTTAAATGTGAACTGGAGTACTGCATTAAATGCACATGTGAAGTGTCAGTGTCATAATGAATAAGGCACTAGTAAGCAGGTTTAAGCACAAATAAGCAGTAATAAGCATATATAAGCACCAGTAAGCATGTTTAAGTGTGTTTGTGTGGAGGTAAGCATTGCCTGCACAGATTAAGCAATGTAGAAGCTACCTGAGTGTAAGATACTGTAACCGAAGGTTAGCAGTGCTTACCATCTCTCAAACCCATGCAAACCTGCTTACAACTGCTTTAAAGTGCCTTAATCACTCTGTATCCAATGGCCCATGTTCTGCCCAGCAACAAAATAAGCCACCTCTGCAAGGCTCAACTCAGGACCTTGTACACTATAGTCACAGTAGTTAACCACTAAGCCATCATAACAACAGATATGAATGAGGTATCAGCAAACTAATCCCCACCACAGGAAAATCAAACCAAACATGTGAACTGCATCTATGCACAGTGTGAAGTGGTATAACCTGCTACATAACATAAATATGTGAACTGGAGTACTGCAGTAAGCATAGATGTGAGGTGTTATTGTAATAAAGTGTAGAAGTAGTAGAAGTGTAGAATCATGAATACCAGACACATATAGAATTTGTAATGAATAATAAATCACTGCCAAAAGGCAAATATAGTGTTAATTAACTATTAAGCAATGCTAACCGCAGCAAAGCTCAACTTAGCAAAAGTAAGCAATGTGTAGGGGAGCCAATCCAATCTGCCTAGCGGTATACCCCTTTAAGCACTGCCAACCTTAGGTAAGCAGGTGTGCCCATAACTTAATTTTTTCAAACCCGGCCAATCATGGAAAAGTGTGGTTAATTGGCCGTATTTAAACCACACAGGCGGGAATACGTGCCATAACTGGTTGTAGCTTCGTACTGCAGGCAGAATGGTTGGTGTGGGTGAAGGCAATCATTTTAGAGCATAGCGCTGGGGCATCCAGGAGTCAAAAATCATGGTATGGCTCCTGGTAAAACACCATGAGGAGAAACTACTGCAGGGACAGTACCAGGGCTAGCAGTATAAAACTGAGGCCTGGGACAGTCTCACTCATGACCTCACCAGTGCCACAGGTACCCCCCAGACTGGTGAGCAGGTCAGGCCCCACTATGCTGACCTGAAGCGGTGGAGGAGGGATGTATTGGAACAGTGGCTCCAGGAGTCTTGGCAGATGGCTAATGCCCCAGTACTAAGTACTCATTCTACTAAGTAGTTAAGAACTGCCTAGCTTGTGTATACTATGGATAGTTATGGCTAAATATCACTGTATTTCTCAGACAGCTGCAGATGAGTGGGCTGTGAACCAGCAAGCCCATGATGCTAGGTTGCAAAGGCTGTGTCGCGAGGCAGGTAAGTAATTAGTCTGCATGTACTGTCATAACAAATAAATATAAGCGCCTTAGAAAGTGTTGTACCAGTAGAAATAAATGTGTAATAGTCTGTGAATAAAGGTATAACCCCTGAAGTGATTCTGTTTACTCTTCTGTCATATGTTGGCGAATTGTTGCATACTATAAATAGTACTGTTGTATTTTAAGCATTGTCACCCACTCTGTGGTATGCAGATAAAATGTGTATGAAGTCCTGCATAACATTGTTGGAAGTGATAAGAGGTCAGTTATATTGCATAAGTGAGAGAGACTTAGATAGAAAACAGATTCCCTGATAGCATAGTGTACTGTGATGTTAGCTATAATTTTATGTCACACACAGCAGGGGTTTGAATCCTGGGAGTGCTACTAAGTTGTATGCATAATCATACCCCACAACTGTAGAGATTGTGTTACAATGTTCATATATAAAGCTGTAAGCATAATTACACCCAACTGTACAGAATTTGCTAGAATGTTCAAATTGAAAGTTTTATGCATATACATACCCCACAACTGTTCCAATCTGTCTTGCATGTCCAGATAAATGGCCCATATCATCAGCCTGGTACCCCATCCGCCTGACAAATCAGTGTGATGATTCAAGAAATGTAGGCAGCCGTTAATGACATATAACTGATAGTCAAACGTGCACATAGACATAGAATGTACATGAACACAAACCTGCCATTCTAGCACCTCACCCAAAGTGTATGACAGCAGTTCTCAACATATGTTGCATTAACACCTGCATCTTGTCACACCTGTATGTAAGACACAGGTCATGTATATAATAATCTATAAACATACCAGTGTACAATATAAGGCCATTGGGAAGTGTAATAATACATGTAAGGGAAAGATCGCTGCAGTGACTAAGAATGTTGTGAAAATTACAAGGATATATTAGTTGTTAATTGAACTCTCTCTCTCTCTCTCACCCCTACCATAGGTGCAACATAACCCAATGGCACTCCTCAGCTAGTATGTGTACACTCCAACCTTTTGTTGCGACATATCTCCTAATGGTTAATAAATATTCACATTTTTTTCTATGCATGTGCCATGTTAAAATACACCCATATTGGTGGCCTGTTGCCATCAATGAAACCTGCATGGTCTTGTAATGGCCACTGTTGTTCCATATATGCATGTGTTCCACTTGCTCTGCAACTGTGTTAAATCTGATGTTTTGGGTTAATGGGAATGCCTAGGTATGCTGTTATAACTAATCCTGAATGCTGTTGACTGTTACTAACCCATATCTGTCATAAACCTGCAACAACATAGTTCGCATGGGAAGGCCGGTCCCAGCGGACCCACCTGTCCCACCTCAGCTGGCCATGGCACCAGGCACCAGTACATCTGGGGCCCAGCCTGGGACATCCTCCTCTGTGGGCCCTGCACCACCTTTGGGTGGAACCGCTGCAGGGGATGGGGCTCACCCCCCCCTCGGAGCGGGCGCAGAGGGGAACCTGTCACCCGTCAACAGGTCCAGGCTGTAGTGCATAGGGAGCTCAATCTGGAGTATCGAGACCGGCTACACCAGCTTGAGAGCCGAGTGGTGCAAATAGAGAGTGAGCCTGCCCCTCCTACACAGCCCCCAGCACAGCCACCTTTGGGGCCGTGAAGGTGCAGTGGTGACTGCCCATGGGTGGGGACCTCAGTCCCACTGTTTCCAGTTGGGGGCTCATCGGCTTGCAACTTCCAAACACCCTACCCCATCCAAGATGTTTACCCCCCACATGTGTCATATACCAGCCCTGTATGCATCTTGTTTGTCTTGTCTGTTAAACTACCCAACCTACCTCCCCAAATATACCTACTACCCCTCCAAAACATCCCACTCTCACCTGAAAGAAAAAGGGCAATTTGTTCCCACAAAAAAAATCTCGCCCGATACACAGCTGTCCATTTTGCACACGTGTCAACTGGACATGTAATTTGGTCTAATTGGCATCACAATGAATTATTGTTGCCCTCACCCCTCTTCCAGGGGTTCGAGTGTCCAAATCTACCTCCAAATACAGTGTATATGCACAGCTATTGCTGTAGACGAAATGGGCAGCTATGGACCTTCCCTACACCCTTCCTGCACATCCTTAGCTATTTTCCCTGCTGTCTTTCTCTCTTTGTGCCCCTTTTTTCACCACTTTCCTATCAACCACTTTTTCTTTTCTTTTAAAGAAATTAGCGCGGGGGTAAGCAAGAGTAAGCACTTTTAAGCAGCAATAAGCAGGATAATACCTGTTTGTATGAGTATAAGCAATGCCTACACAGAGTAAGTAATGTAGAAGCTAACTGAGTGTAAGAAACTGTAACTGGAGGTTAGCAGTGCTTACCGTCGCGTAAACCTGTGCAAAACCGCTTACAACTGGTCAAAAGTGCCTTAATCATGCTGTATCCAATGGCCCTTGTTTTGCCTAGCTATAAAATAAACAACCTCTGCTAGGATCAAACCCAGGACCCTGCACACCATAGCCAAAGTGGTTTACCACTAAGCCATCTCAGATATACATAGCCTTGATGTATTCACAAACATATCATCCAGCCCAGTCATTCAACAGTACAGAGAATGTATTCCAACATGTAGATGTATGCGTGAGTAAATATATTAATGTCTAAACAGGTATAACATATTGATATATGTAGATATATACATATATATATATATATATATATACATATATATATATATATATATATATATATATATATATATATATATATACATATATATATATATATATATATATAGAAATATATATGAACATATAAACATGCAAATGCCTACATCTATAGATATATATGTCCACATCTACATGTCTAAATATATACGGCAGGTTATACATATGTCAGCAGATATATATATATATATATATATATATATATATATATATATATATATATATATATATATATATTTTATATATATGGATTCATATTACAAGAATGAAAGTTCACTACTTCAATCTTGTAATAGGAAGACTCACTTCTGTGAAAGATCACTTTAAGGAGAGCGAACTTTTGCATAAGTGCACTTAACCGAAAACACCGCAGCACAATGGAGGACATAAAAAACAAGTTATGTCCTCCACTATGGTGTGGTAGTCATGAACCTTAGGGTTACGGCATGGGTTAGGGTAAGGGGATAGTTAGTAAATCTATCCCCTTACCCTAACCCATGCTCTAACCCTAAGGTTTGTGACTATCGCACCATACTGGAGGACATTGCTATGTCCTTCACTGCACTGCAGTCATCACGGACTTTAGAGTTAGGGCGGATCGTAGAGTTAGGGCGGATCGTACAACCAAAAAGGGTGGTGGAATAGCTGTGATGTTCAAGAACTCCTTGAGCATCACAATGAATTCACTGCAACCCCCAAAAGTTCCAAACCTGGAACTGATTGCTCTTAAGATATCCCTAAACAGACAAAAAAGTATTAATCTCATAGTAACCTACCTACCACCAGGCAAAAATGTAGAAAATCTTGAACAAACCCTTAGTTGGCTTGCTAATAATTATCCACAAGAAACAATAATATTAGGAGATGTTAATATAGACTGGTCTCTCTACTCGGCCCAATCAAATCCGCTCCCCATTAACTTACATGGTTTTTCCCAAAATATTCTTTCTCCCACGAGAATTGGACATGCACAACAAAAGGAGAGTATTATTGACTGGATTCTTACTAATAGGAATTCAAATAGCTATACCACAGGGACCCTTCCCAATGACCTTAGTGACCACCTTGCTACCTTCATTATAAAACACAAATGTTCAAATAAGACTCCCCCCATAACTAGATTAGTAAGAAATAGCAAAAATTTTGTCCCTGACCAATTCCTAGCTGATCTCAAGGCTTGTAACTGGCACATCCTAAAAACCCTATCCTTAGATGAAAGTGTCTCATACTTTAATAACACCTTCCTCAAGATACTCAGTTCCCATGCTCCTAATCGACTTACGAGAACTAAGGTATGTATAGCACCCTGGCTAACACAAGAAACTAAATCCAAAATTAGAATTAGAGACCAGGCCTGGAAAAAGTGGAGAACCACAAAAACCACTTTAGACCGCATCAAGTTCCTCCAGCTAAGAAATTCAACCAAAATAGCTGTTAAATCTGATAAAAAACAATATTTTTGTGACCTCCAAGACAAACATCAGTATAATCCTAAAAAATTCTGGGCTGGTTTTAACCGCTTACTTCATCCTGGTAAGTCTACTACCCCCACCCCCGACAAACTCATGGACAATGACCCAACAAAAATAGCCAATTCCTTTAATTCTTTTTTCACTGAGACCATTCAGTCCCTTGCCAGCAAGCTTCCCTCGCCTCCCTCAGTGGCAACCCCAATTACAAATACTACCCAAATGACCTTTAACCTACAACCCATCTCCACCTCCTTCATTCGCACACTCTTGAAAAAATTGAAACCAACCACCCTCGCGGCTGATCAGCTCCCTGCCAAATACCTACAAATAGCATCTGATGCCATAGCCTACCCTGTATCAATCTTGATCAACGGACCATTTCTGAAGCATCTATTCCCTCTATCTGGAAAATCTCTTATATCATCCCCCTCCACAAAGGAGGGCCCTCCACTGAAACCTCCAACTATAGGCCCATAGCCATACTGTCTCCCTTAGCCAAAATTATGGAACGCTGTGTCCATAAACAACTCATTACCTACCTCATACATAACAACCTCCTATCAAATACCCAACATGGCTTCCGCCCCCATCACAGCACAACCACAGCTCTTCTCTCCTTTGTAGACTCAGTCAACCACAATCGCAACAATAAACTAATATCCTCTGCGCTCTTTCTAGATCTGTCGAAAGCATTCGATATGGTCAACCACCAACTACTGCTTCAGGCACTAGAAACATTACATCTTAGTAAACCAACCATAAGCTGGTTTAATGCCTATCTCTCTAGTAGAAAACAGGCAGTCCAGTGGCAAAACAGCCTATCAGACCTACTCCCAACTAATATTGGTGTCCCCCAAGGATCTATCCTTGGTCCCCTTCTTTTCTCCATTTTCATAAACGGCCTACACTCAACTATTCCCAAAGCCACCTGTATTCAATATGCAGATGACTCCACACTGATCTGCTCTGATGAATCTCTTGCCAAACTCCAAGCCACAACCCAAAACTGCTTCTCTGCTGTCGAAAAATGGTTCTTGGAACTTAAACTCTTACTTAACCCTGCCAAAACCAAATTACTTCTCTTTTTCCCCACCTCAGTGACTGCTCAAACTATAGAACCCCTCAACACCAACAATCCTACCTTCCATGTGTCCTCCGACAATGGGACCATTATCTACCCTGTATCCAATACCAAACTACTAGGGGTGACCATAGACCATAAACTTAAATTCGATATACATGTAAACTTAACTATTAAATCGGTTAACAGAAAACTTGGGTCGATGTATAGAATAAAGGCCTTCTTAACTCCGCACACCAAACTGACTATTGCCTGAACCCACCTACTCTCCACTCTCCTCTATGCCTCCCCGATATTCTCCTTCCTAAACAAGAAAGAACTTAATAAACTAACAACTACCTATAATCACATAGCCAGATTCATAACAGGAACGCCCTATCGCACTCATCACTGCCTACATTTAAGGTCTCTTGAATGGCTGGAACTGTCCAATTTACTCAAATTCAACCAGCTTACGGAGGCTTTTAAAATTATTAACCATCCAGGTAATACTCCCTCACTGAACAAAATCCTTACCCAGTACTCCAACCTTAACTCCCTCAGGTCTTCCAAAAGTCTTCAAGTAAGGACCATTAAATCTAACAATGCTGGTGGTGATGCACTATATGCCAATTCCATTGGCAAATCCTGGAACGCACTACCAAACAACCTAAGACTTATGCCCTCTCAGCACCAATTTAAATTACATCTTAGAGCATACTTGAAATCCAAATGGTTATGCCCTTGCTCCTGTCCAGACTAACAAGCTATTGTCCCAGTCGTACCTAGGCTTCTCTCTGCCTCCGCCTAACCCAAAAACCAAAGAACACCCTATTCTAGCCCTCCTTGTCTGGCTATTCTAATCTGTACCTTGTTAAATCATTTAATAATTCTTGTTTTCTCTTATTTGGTCTGTAAGCATCAGTGTATTTAATTGTACTCACTTGTTATAGGTTTATCATTGTATATGTATTAACCAGTATATTATCTTGTGTAACAACATCAATGTTTTTGTTAATCTAACTATGACCTTGGAGCTTTTCTCCCCGGGCCTCCACTGAAAATGGACATGTATCCAGTTGGACTAGCCCGGTCAACAAATGTAAAATAAAATAATAAAATAAATAAACTTTGCGTAAGTGCACTTTCGATTAAGTGCACTTTCGCTGCAGTGAGCATTCCATGTACTATTTCGAATTAGTGAAAATTTGATCTAGTGTATGGAACCCATATATACATAATAGATATATATGGCCATACATCTGTAGATAACAATGGGGAAATAACAAAAACATATATGTCCTCATGCAACGTTAATGGGGTTGAGAGGCCCCACACAATATACATCTGGTACGCATAGGTATACCCCCCAGCCAAGCATGTTCCCCCTGTAATACAGTACCAAGTGTTGCAGATCCCATAACCAGGACCAGACATGACATGGCCATCCCTAGGATACATATACACAGACGCAGACATGCAGATACAGGTATATCTATCTATACATATATATAGAGATATATATGTAACTACACATACACACACAGAGATATGTACAGTAAGATACATATGTAGTACTATGGAGTAGCCAGTAGTCCTACAGTCACCACCTTACCAACTGGAGACTGTATGAGCCACCCATACAAATGACATTCATAGCATGCAGCATATACCCACATAGATATCAAAAAGTATAACACCACACACAGGCATGCATAAATGAATGTGAAAGCTTTATTTGTGTACTATGACAGTTGTATATGCCATGTCATATAGCTGATTAGACACTAACATCCATATGAATAGTGTAATGCAACTGTGAAACAGGTATACTAAGACAGTAGTCTGGAAAGGTTGACATATGTTGCTGTTCAGGCAGAGGCCTTCAAGTAGTACAATAGCAATGACAGACTGGGCCACAGCACACCAGACAATCAACAGTACATAATGCAGATGTATAGGTCAGCAGCCTCTATCTACACTCTGTACACAATCCAGAGGGGGTACAGATCCCAGATGACACAATGGGATGTATCTGTTACATAACAAGGCATACCTGACACCATCACAATCACACTGAAAAACAGAACACTCCATATGGCAGGAGGCAGTAGGCCTGCATTTACCCAAGGTGGATTGTATGGTAATGTACATCCAGATAACTTAAGGCAGCATACCCCAGATACCCACATATGTTGTACCAGCCTAGGTTAGTCATGGTGCACCCCCCCAAACTCACTAATACTGGGCCATATACCACTGTTACATACACTGGCCTCTGGAGTGCATTATGGCACACATATATTATGTAGGTGAAGCCCACACGTATATGGCCCCAAGCCCCCAGTATGTGTGGAGGACACAACAGCAGTGGAGTGATGGCAGGAATGACAGCATGACATACACACAGCCCACTACATAACCTCTCACAGCATGTAATATGTGCAAAGCCTGGTATGTAGGTAGAGGACAGAGGCTGGAACACAGGCACATATATCTAAAACTGTTGTCATACAGTAAGCAAGATATGTATATGTGTATATATCTATATGGATATATGTATAATTATATATACATATAAGTTTACCATATGTCCTGCACATGGAGTGGAGCCCTACCTCAGCCCCAATAGTCCCAACCTCTCAGTGCAAGGGGATGTCACGTATGTATTGCAGGTATATTTGTAGACTATTGGGATTGTGTTCACAGAAATGGTGTGTGTGGGAGGCCACATCTGCTAACATGTGCACCATTGGCTACTTACAGAAATCCTAAGGTCATCATAGTACAGTACCACTGCTAGCACAGTAATGCCCCTGTGGACTACAGCTGCGATATGGCCAATATATGTGGACAGTCTGACACACCCTGGTCAGTCCAGGGGTATACACAGAACCCCTTCATGCAAGACATGCAGACTAGGCCTGTCAATGTGGATGTTAACAGCCATGTAGATGGGTGTTAACACGTACATACTGGTATACATTTGCCCCCATAGGTTATGCATTCATACACCCCTGTCTGTCCTGACACATAATAACCACTGGTACAGAGGTGCCATGGCCACATACTATCCACTAGTTAGTGACATACATCTGAACAGCATCCCACTGCTTTGCCTGACATGCATGACTGTTATGGTGGCCAGGCAGCAGTACATCTGGCAAGTATCTGGACATGACATCTCACTGGATAAGTACAGTAAGCTGCTAGGCATGTAACAAAGCACAGTGCAGGCTACAGGCAGACTGACTCAACACTGGGCTACATCTCCTATGTGGGAATACACATGTACCTACATAGATAGCAGGCTCTACAGACATGTCACATCACAGAGTAACAGACACCTGTGTGAAAGTGCATAACCACAACCAATGTGAACACAGCCACAGCCACATATGGCAAGCTAGCGTAGTATTACAGCATATGGACTATCTGATGTACACCATCCTCACATGAGGCACTCACACAACAACCCTACATATACTGGGCCACTACACAGTGTGGTCCAATGGCTGTCTGTGTTTTGGGACATGTGTGTGTTTGCCCCTACAAACATGTTAGCTGATAGGGTGGCATACAGTGGAGCAGCATTTAACATCAGATAGAACAGGACCAAGAACAATGACATCTACCATAGTCTCTACACAGGCCAAGGTACATATACACTGTGCACACTCTGTTGACAATTAGCAGACTTACACATACCTCAGTACTGTACATACAACCACAGAATGCCCAGGCTATGTCCTCAAATATAACCCCTGCTATACATAACATGTGTAGCAGTCTGATATCTCACTGGCTTGTTATCAGATATGCTGTCAAGGAATATGGTGTACAGAACATATGCACCCCCTACTGCATAACATGTGTACAAAGGTTGACAGAGTTGTGGCTGAAGGCACAGGTACAGGACCAATATTGACATGTCACTGCGATAACCTCATACATTTACTGTTGTAACAGGGTTTGATGCAACATATATCCTATCAGGGTTATGACGTCAGTAACTCTCCCGGCTGTTACCATCTAATGACTAAAATCCTCACACTGCCTTCTGCAGTTGAGAGATAGGTGCTCTGTGGGTAACACAAGGAACACAAGGCACCACACACTGCCCAGTCTGCAGATGACCCTACAGATGGGGCTTCCTCATAAACATAGCACTGACGTGACAAGTATTAAAACATGTAGGACAGCCATATCCACACACACCCTGTTAAACCAATATTACCCCAACTGCAGTATAGCAGCACTTACAGTCCTCCTGTGTGTTGACCTGTTTCCACAGTGTATGTTTTTAGAGGTAATTCCACAATCCATCTGTGATGCTGTTTGCCAAACAACAGATCTAGTTCCTGCTCACAGTAAATGAAAAGGCCCAACACCAACATGATGTTCCCAGATATTAGATTGTGTTTCCATGCAATTGGCTGTGAGAATGTTACCACAGCTGTTCCACATGCAATCAGCTAGAGGAGGGATGTAATCCATGCAGAGGCCATCAGCTGATCATGAGCATCATTGACCATACACATGCCGCTGCCTAAGCAAAGCAGGTGTAAGTCTCCACATCCACCAGAGAGGGAGTGAGAGAGGCAGACAGAGGCAAAGATAAGTCAAGGTGGGTTGGGAGAGTAAAAGGTAAGCATGTTTGCGTCACACACCTACCAGTCCAGGGTATTGAATCCCTGACTGACTATGTACTGATAAAACCATCTGTTATCCCTGCACGGTTGATACTGTGATTTATGCTAGGGGCACCATATAAGACATTTTAAAAACCCACTCAACATTGAGCCCAGTTGTTACACACTCACAACCACCTCCACACAGGACACAAACAACTAACATCAACACATTAAGACACACACCTGGGATTAGAACTCCTACCTAACTAGTTGTTATACTACAGCACTATGCAATTATAGAACGTGCCACAGAGATTACTGGACTACTCTTTCCCCAAAGGTTTATTTCACAGTGAGTGACATCAGCAGGATTGCCAAAGTAGGGCAATTGAATTGTAGTGCATGTGACTAACCAAACATGCATTGCTCTCTACACAGGCATAGGAAAAGATACAAAAGCATCCACAACTTCCATTTGTGAGACTAGAATCCCTACCAGAGTTCTATATCACACTACAGCATTATGCTGTTATAGCACACACCACAGAGATTGCTAGAGTACTTTTTCCCCAAAGGTGTACTTCACAGTGATTGACATTGGCAGGATTGCCAAAGTAGGACATTTGAATTGTTTTTTGTGTGATTAACCTAAATTGCCCTAATTAGTCTGTATGCATTAACCACTGTTCTGGCCAGACCAAAATAACCTGCCTTTGTAGTTATGAACCCAGGACCCTGTACAATACAGTCACAGTAACTAACCACTAAGCCATTACAACAGTACATGAGACTGAGGATTCACCAAAGTAATCCCCACTGTGGGCTAATCAAACTGAACATGTGAAAGGAATGTATATACAGTTGTCCGTAAAAGACCTCTCCAAAGCCAACTTCATGCTATTCAAGGCAGAAGTGACAATGTTTGTGACACCCATGGAGACAGGAGCTGACAGTTCTACTGATGAATCCTGCACTAAAGCACTGTATGAGCACATCTACTTGTGCTTGATTCCTGACATCCCACATAGAACCACGACGTTCACCTCCCAAATAAGCAAGCCAGTCTGGTGGTCTCCTGCCATTAACTATGTATACAACAGAAGGTAGACACTGTTGAAGAAAAAAGGATAATCCAAGGATGCAAACAACTCCCTTACCAGCCCCAGTAAGACGTTGGGATCCCCCATGGACTCCTCCAAAGCTGGTTATGTAACTAAAATTGCCACATATTCCACAGACAACCACACAGCATTCTATAGTTATGTCCAGAATTTAACTGGCAATGCTCAGAAGTGCTCTGAGCTACAACAGAATGGCATTACATAGACTGCTCCCACGGATTGTGCCCATATCCTGGCAGATTGATTTAGTTCTACATTCACCCCCTCTCACCTCCAAAAGGGCCCATGTCAATACAAAAAGAGTTCCATTGCCCAGTAATCATGGCCACACAGGCAGAAACCGCACTATCCACAGCTAAGAATACAGCATCCATGGGCCCAGATGACATCCTGGGCTGTGTACTACATGAACTATGAAATTAAATGACAACTCACCTGTTATGTGTAATCATAGCCTCGTATCAGGCCTGGTGCCTACTGAGTGCTGCACAGCTGCAGTTGTCCCACTCCACAAGGGGGGATCCACCTTGGATCCCTGGAACTACCGTCACATCAGTCTGATGAGCCTGATCTGCATCTGGAATGCATTATCAGGGAAGTATTGAATGCAGAAATTGGCAACCCTCCAACACTGGACCCCACACAGATTGGTCTCATGAAGGGCCAGTCTTGTCTCCTGAAACTGATTGACTGCTTTGACTCAGTATACATAGCTGTTGAAGAGGGCAAGGCAGTCCACAAAGCCTATGTGGACCTCACCAAGCCCTTCAACACCATCCCCCAGTCTGGAAACACAGATTAACATACTAATCTGGCCATACATCCCTATGCCACTCGATGGTTTGCCACATGGCTTACTGACAGAACCCAAAATGTAGGTGTAACTGACTCCAAATCCATCCCCAGAAAAGTGACAAGTGGAGTACCTCAGGGTTCAGTCCTGGGACCACTGTTGTCTGGCATCTACATCTCTGAAGTACAGGCCAACAGTACGGGACTCTGGCTAACAAAGGTAATAGATGACTGCAAAATGGGAGTCATTATTAGCCTGACTGTACTGCATCATACAGATGGGATGGATTACTGTTAACATCTAGTGCCCTTGTCATGTAAGGTCCTGGTTATGGGACCTGCAACAGTTGGTAGTGTATTGCAGGGCAGATGTGTTTAGCTGTGGGGGGGAATACCTATTCGTGCATGACGTATGTTGTTTGTGCCTGTCAACCCTATTAATGGTGTATGTGGACATATATGTTTCTGCTATGTTCCCACCTTATCTACAGATGTATGCCCATATATACCTATATAGATATAAATATCTGCTTACATATATGTGTGTGTGTATATATATATATATATATATATATATATATATATATATATATATATATATCTACATATATCAATACGTTGTATCTGTTTAGACATTAATATATTTTCAAACACACACATACATCTACATGTTGGAATACATTCTATGTACTGTTGAATGACTGGGCTGGATGATATGTTTGTGAATACAGCAGGGTTATATATATCTGAGATGGCTTAGAGGTAAATAACTTTGGCTATGGTGTGCATGGTCCTGGGTTCGAGCCTAGTAGAGGTTGTTTATTTTGTTGCTAGGCAAAACAAGAGCCGATGAATACAGAGTGATTAAGGCACTTTAAAGCAGTTGTAAGCAGGTTTGCACAGAGGTAAGCACTTGTAAATTGTCTTATAATCAGTTTGCTGCTGAATTGCTTAACCTGTGTAGGCATTGCTTAGCTCTGCGCAAACCGGCGCAGACCTGCTTACAACTGCTTTAAAGTGCCTTAATTACTATGTATCCAACGGCCCATGTTCTGCCCAGCAACAAAATAAAAAGCTCTTGCAAGGCTAAACCAAGGATCCTGCACACCATAGACAAAGTGATTTACCACTAAGCCATGACAGATACAAATAAATTTGATGTTTTCAGAAACATATCATCCAGTCCAGTCATGCAACAGTACAGAGAATGTATACCAACATCTAGATGGATGTGTGTGTAAATATATTAATATATAAACAGATACAACATATCTAGATATGTATATGTATATATATATATATATATATATATATATATATATATATATATATATATATATATATATATATATTAATTTCTAAAACTATATACATATATATCAATATATATGCACATGTATACATGCATATTCCTAAAATCGACACATATATGTGTCTACACATACATGTCTACAAATACACAGCATGTTACATATGTGTATGCAGATATATATCTATGTATGTATATATGGACATAGTTATATATGTAAAAATAAACCCCAGCAGGACAGAAGATCCACAAAAGATTTTTATTGAGCGCTTTCGTTTGGTATAATACAAAACTTCATCAGAATATCTAGTAGAAAAACAAACAGACAACTGTCTCAACAAAATTTATATGTATATATATATATATATATATATATATATATATATATATATATATATATCCCACCATGCACAAATTAGTCAAACAACAATTATGCCTATTTTTTCTATTTAAAGGAATATTGTCAAAATTAGTAAATAAATACCTATAAATATAGATAATACATTTAATAAAACATAAAAAAGCTTAAAACTTCATAAAGTCCTATCTAAACTAGAACATATATATATATATATATATATATATATATATATATATATATATATATATACACACATTTCTAACATACATTTAAATGATTAAATAAACAAATAACTACATGAAGCCATCAGCTTTTAACCTAAGAATAGAACCAATTGATACATTCTTATTTAGCCCTGGTTGTTGGGTGGCATTAGTTCTCAACTGCCACCTCAACTCTAATAATTCTAAAAAATCAATTTTAGGACTCCCTCTGTCATTCAAAGACATCTGTTCCAAAATGGTAAAACTAAAATAATGCCTTTCATTTTCCATGATATGTGAGGCAAGGGCGTTTTTTCATATATATATATATATATATATATATATATATATATATATATATATACACATATGTTTTAGTTTAGATAGGATTTTATGAAGTTTTAAGCTTTTTTATGTTTTATCAAATGTATTATCTATATTTACAGGTATTTATTTACTAATTTTGACAATATTCCTTTAAGTAGGAAGGATAGGCATAATTGTTGCTTGATTAATTTGTGCATGATGGGATATATATACATACATATAAATTTTGTTGAGTCAGTTGTCTGTTTTTCTGCTAGATATTCTAATGAAGTTTTGTATTATACCAAACGAAAGCTCTCAATAAACATCTTTTGTGGATCTTCTATCCTGCTGGGGTTTATTTTTACTGGTTTGCTTTACATTCGTTTTTATAGTTATATATGTGTTAGCAGATATATATATATATATATATATATATATATATATATATATATATATAGGTATATATGGCCATACATCTGTAGATAGCAATGGCAGTTTAACAAATACACATATGTCCACATATACCGTTAATGGGGTTGAGAGGCCCCACACACTATACGACTTGTACGAATAGGCATCCCCACCACAGCCAAACACGTGCACCCTGCAGTACACTACCAAGTACAGTCTGCCTCCCATAGGACATGTAATATGTGGAAGCCATCAACATCCCCAGGATACAGATACACAGACACAGATATGCAGATACAGATATACACATATCGGAATCTTCTTTAAAGTTTTTTTTTGTCTATTCCTTCTAGCATGTCGAGGGATCAGTTGCTAGTGTCCTCTCCTGCTCAGCTGGTGAACCTGGGAATATTGAGGCAATGTTAAAATTGCCTCATGTACACAGACAACCCTCTCCTCCTCCCACAAAACACAAATACATGCGAGAGATGCAACTATACAGCCAAACTGGAGACTGAGCTCTCTCAACATAGGACTGGCAAGACCAGTCAGGAGGAGAAGGTTACCACACACACTATAGACCCAGTCTCACATAGTACCATCACAACCTCAAATCATACACATAAACACACAAAGACATACTCGGAGGCTCTGATCAAAAATCTACCAAAACAGCAGAGGCCACCAAAGCAGACACCCAAACAACCACCTCCTCAGAACACATCACCTGCAACACATAGACCTCACAGTCAGAGTGTCAAACAGTCACAGCCCTTAAGGCCAAACAAAATGCCAGACACACTAGTCATTGGTGACTCCATAGTCAGACACACTGACGCCCCGCCACCAGACTGAGTAAGGAGAAGGTCACAGTAAGCTGCCTGTCGGGCGCTAGAATCCGCCACATAACGCAAGCACTCAGGTCTCTCAACAGCAGGTACAAATACGACTCAGTCATTGTCCACGCTGGTGTAAACGACCTGAGACGCACTCCTGGACTACATGAAAAGAGACATCGAGGAGCTCTCTGATTATGTAGCCCAGGCAGGTATGACCCTGACCTTGAGCAGTATCCTACCTTCACCAAGAATGATGCCACAATACAGAGATAAGATGATCAGCTTTAACAATTGGCTTAAACACTGGTGTCATTCAAAGGGGATCCAGTGTCTGTCTGCCTGGGATGACATGCTGGACAAGCCACGCTGCTTCACAAGGGACGGCTTGCACCTGTCACCCCTGGGATTCCGGATATTGGCAAAGGCTCTTACCACCCCCATAGTGCCTTTTTTAGGCAAGGCTCAAATTCTAAACCTACCACCCTAGAACACAAAAAAGGAAAAAAACTAAGGGTAATGCTGCTCAATGCCAGAAGTCTGAATCTCAAAATGCACGCACTCGAGGCCCTTCTCAGTATGGAGAACATCGATGTCTGTGCTGTGACAGAAACCTGGTTCAAGGCTCCTGAGAGCACCCCAGCACTATCAGGTTTTACCTCATATCATGCGTTCCGGCCCCAAAATCCGGACAATACCAAGAAAGGAGGGGTGTATCCATATTCATCAAGGACTCCCACACCTCAAGACTGGTTGCAACGCACGATGCATCGGAGACCATCCAGGTGCAATTAACCATAGGCAAGACTGCTCTGCAAATTGTAGCATGTTACAGGCCACCCTCACAAACTCAGGAACCTCACATGGCCTTCCTGAAAACACTAGAGGGGATAAATGTATCACCAAACACCATCATACTAGGTGACTTCAACTACCCTAATATAGACTGGGAACACTACTCAAGCCCAAACACTCTAGCCCAAAAGTTCCTGGAATTCATAAACTCAAATGCCATGGAACAACTAGTTACCATCCCCACAAGAGGAGATAACATACTTGACCTCATCATCACGAACATGGGAGCACAATGTCCAACACCGAAGTATACCCCTCACTGGTGAGATCAGATCACAAACTAATCTCGCTGGAGGTCCTCATCCCACCCCACCTGAAATAAAAAGACCACAGTAAAGAACTTCTCGAAAGCCGACTTCACACTTCTAAAGACTAGTGTGGTCTCCTTTAAGGCCCCGAGCATGGAAAACAGTACACATGCCGCTGAATCACTTACAAATTCCTTCTACCAGCACCTGCAGGACTGCATGGATAAGGCAATCCCAAGCAAAACAAAGACTCTCTGTACCAAAGGCAAGCGTCCAGTCTGGTGGACCCCAGCCATAAACAAACTCTACAACAAAAGGAGGAAGCTACTACAAGATAGAGCAAAATCCTTAAAAGGTAAGACACCCTTGATCACTATAAGTAAAAACTAAGAGCTCTCATAAAAACATCCAAAGCAAATTTTGAGAGAAAAATAGCTAAAGACTCAAAAGACAATCATAAGGCCTTTTTAGCTATGTTAGAAACCTGGGAGGAAACTCCCAGATATGCTCAGAACTAGTTCAAAATGATGTGAAGATTACTGATCCTACGGACATTGCCAACATACTGGCTGACAGGTTCAGTGCAAACTTCTCCACCCCCTCGCCCCCAAAAGGAGAGATATCTATACCAAATGATTGCAGCCCCCCAAACATCTCCAACGCCCAAGTGAGAACTGCTCTCTCCAAAGAAAAAAACACAGCATCCATGGGACCTGATGGTGTCCCCGGCTGTGTGCTCCACGAACTCAATGAGGAATTAAACCCACAGCTAGGACAGCTGTTTAATCAGAGCCTTACCTCTGGATACGCACCCAGGAGTGGCGCACTGCAACTGTGGTCCCACTTCACAAAGGCGGTGCCTCCACCGACCCTGGAAATTACCGGCCCATTAGCTTGACAAGCCTTATCTGCAAAGCCATGGAGAGGATCATAATGGACCTCATAAATAAAGACATAGGGAATTTGCAGACTTTGGATCCAACCCAGTTTGGCTTTGTCAAAGGCAGATCATGCCTTTTAAACTTGGTTGACTTTTTCGAAACAGTCACCAAAGCCATTGATGAGGGAAAGGCAGTCCATACAGCCTACCTCGATCTGGCGAAGGCCTTCGATACAATACCCCACTCGGGTATCATTGAAAAACTCATCAGCTTAAATATTAACCCATACATCACAAGATGGGTTGCAAACTGGCTGAGTGACAGAACCCACAGGGTCAGAGTTGCTGGCGCCATGTCAAACTCAAAGCCTGTCACAAGTGGTGTCCCACAGGGCTCAGTCCTAGGCCCACTCTTGTTTGGCATCTACTTCTCCGAAGTACAAGCAAACACAGGAGGGTTATGGCTGACAAAGTTTGCAGATGACTGCAAACTGGGCCATAGTAGAAAACACATCTGACACAGATATCCTTCAGAAGGGTCTCACAGAAACGGATAACTGGTGCCAGAGCCATGGCCTAAAGTTAAATGCCAAAAAATGCATAGTCATACCCTTTGGGAAAAACAAGGTTACCCCTAGCTACCAAATAGGTGGCAATCCACTGAGCACAGAAGAAGTTATCAGGGACCTGGGGACCCAGGTTGATAGTAGTCTGTCATTCGACATCCATGTAGCTAAAGTAGTTAGGAAGACCTTCTACATTGCCCACCTTATCATGAAGGGATTCTCATCTAGATCAAGGGAGGTCATTGTCTCCCTCTACTCATCACTCATCAGACCAATGATTGAGTACAATGCCCCATTCGGAATGTATCTGACCCGACACTTGCAGCAGCTGGAGAGGCCACAAAAGTTCCTCACCAAAAGGATAAAGGGTCTCAAAATCTGTCCTATGCTGCCCGACTGAAAGAACTCCAGCTCTATTCAGTCGCTTACGCTTGCTCAGAGGTGACCTTTGCCTAACATACAAGGCCATGTCAAACCCAGATTTGATGAATATGCTTCACCTCAAAAAATCTAGATCCATCAGAGCCACAAGGGCGGGAGACTTAAACCTCGACACAGCTATTAATAGGACGTGCTGGAGGGATAGATTCATCACCCAAAGACTCCCTATGCTGTGGAACAAAATCCCGGTATATGTGAGGCAGAGCACCTCGCTGGCCTTGTTCAAGAGAAATCTTGACCAATGGATGGGAGATCGCAGATATACCCCAGGGATTACCTCAGTGTCACTGCTCGACAGAGGCACAGCAAAATAATGGGTATAGTTCCCCATACTAAAGGGGTGGCGTAAGCCACAAAACTATGGGCTAGGCTTGTAAATGCCCTTGGGCAGATAGCCTAGTATGAACCTATGAACCTATGAACCTATATATATATAATATGTGTGTGACTACACATACACATGCAGATATATGTACAGTAAGATACATATGTAGAAGGTGCACACAATATGGAACAGCCACTATGCCTACAGTTAGCACCTGGACAACTGGACACTGTATGGGCCACCCCTACAAATGTCAATCGTTGCCTGCAACATATACCCATAGAAACGTCATAGGAAAGATACCACATACAGGTTTGCAGAAATGGAAATCCTTTAATTGTGTACTATAACAGTTCTATATGCCATGTCATATAGCTGTTCAGATATTGACAGCCATATAAACAGAATACTGCAACTGTGAAACAGTTACACTAATACAGTAGTCTGGAAAGGTTCACAACTGCTGCTGTCCAGGCCATGCCCTTCAGATTGTACAATAGTGAAGACAGACTGGGCCACAGGATACTAATCAATCAACAGTATGTACTGCAGGTGTGTAGTTCAGCAGCCTCTATCTACAAGCTGTACAAACTTAGTAGGAAGTAAAGACGTTTTGTGATCAAATGGGTTGTAACTGGTACATAACAAGGCATAACTGACACCATCACGAGCACACTAACAAACAGAACAGTCTGTATGTCAGGAGGCAGTAGGCTTGCAGTACCCCAATTCATGTAAATAATGCCAATATATATGGTACTGTACATCCAGATACCTTGTGGCAGCTCACCCCTGATACCCCCACATTTTGTAACAGCCTAGGTTATTTATAGTGCTCCCCACCTATTCTCAATAATACAGGCCCATATACCACTGTTACCTACACTGGCCTCTGGAGTGCATAAAGGCACACATGTATTGTGTATGTGACATCCACACATATATGGCCCCAGCCCCACTGTATGTGTGGGGGATTCAACAGCAGTTGGCTAAGACAGCAATGGCAGTGTGATA
Organism: Protopterus annectens; assembly: GCF_019279795.1. NCBI lineage: Eukaryota > Metazoa > Chordata > Ceratodontiformes > Protopteridae > Protopterus > Protopterus annectens. The sequence goes on along the minus strand of NC_056726.1, from coordinate 777,790,489 downwards.
TACTCACAGCCCACTACAGAGCAACCTCCAACAGCATGACATATGTGCAAAACTTGGTATGTAGATGGAGGACAGAGGCTGGAACACATGCACACTAAGCAAGGTGCTGGTGTTACAGGATCGTCTGCAACATACCCTTAGTCAGGGAAATGAGGTTAGACACAGAAATGGATGTAGCCATGTACTGATAGCGCACAACACACACACTGCCAGTGTAATATCTGACACAGGACTTGTGTGGTGGACAGGCAACACATGATAGGCAGTGATAATTGGAAGTAGTACACATGTGTAATTATATATATATGGCTATCTGGATAAGTATATGTACATATATTTCCACCATATGTCCTGGATTTGAAGTGTAGCCCTACCCCAGCCCCTATAGTCCCAATGTCGTAGTGCAAGGGGATGTCACGTATGTATAACAGGTATATTACTTGACTATTGCTACTGTCATTGAGATTGTCTTCACAGACATGGTGTGTGTTGAAGGTGACATCTGCATATAACATGTGTGCCATTGGCTACTGACAGACATCCTAAGGAAATCATTGTAAAGTACTGCCGCTTGCATGTAATGCCCCTGTGGAGTGCAGCAGAGATATTGGCCAATAAATGTGGAACTTTGGACACACCCTGTACAGTCCAGAGGTTTACACATAATCTCTTAGTGCACAACATGTGTACCAGGCCTGACAATATGGATGTAGACAGCCATGTAGATGGGTGTAACACATAACGACTGGTATACATTTGCCACCATATGTTTTGGATTCACACACTCCTGTCTGGCCTGACACATAATGACTGCTGATACAGGGGTGCCATGGACACATACTACCCACTAGATATTGACATACATCTGTACAGCATCCCACTGCTCTGTCTGACATACATGACTTTTAAGGGAGGCCTGGCAGCAGTACATCTGGCAAGTATCTTCACATGACATCTCACTTAAGTACACTAGGCTGCTAGGCATGTAACAGTGGGGGAATGCACATGTACCTGCATATACAGCAGGCTCAATAGTGATGTCACAGCACAGAGTAAGATACACCTGTGTGAAAGTGCATAACCAAAACCAATGTGAACACAGCCACAGCCACATATGGTAAGCTAGCATATTATTATAGTATATGGATTATCTGTTCTACACCATCCTCCTATGTGCCACTCACAGAATGACCCTACATATACTGTGATACTACACAGTTTGGTCTGATGGCTGTCTCTGGTATGGGACATGTGTGTGTATGGCCCTACAAACATGTACAGCAAAACAGTACCATACAGTGGGGCAGCATGTAACATCAGATAGAAGGGGAGCTAGAACAATTACATCTACCACAGTCTATACAGAGGCTAATGTACATATTAACAATACACACACTGCCAACATTCACCATCACTACACAAACCTCAGTACTGCACAAACATCCACAGAATGTCCTGGTTATGTCATGATATATAACCCTTACTGTACATGACATGTGTAGCAATCTGATATATCAGTGGCTTGTTATCAGATATGATGGCACTATTTATGGTGTACGGCACATATGCACCACTTCATGCATATGTACAAAGGTTGGCAGAGGTGTGGCTGACAGCACATACATAAGGCCAGTATAGACATGCTGCTGTGATAACCTCATAAATTTACCATTGTAACGGGGTTTGTTGCAACATATGTCCTATGAGAGATATGAAGTCAGTAACTGTCATAGCCTTCACCATCTACAGACTGCAATCCTCACACTACCTTCTACATTCCAAAGATAGATGCACCGTGGCTAACACATGAAACCATAGGCACAGCACTGCCCAGTCTGCAGATGACCCTGCAGATGGAGATTCCTCATATACATAGAACTGACATGTCAGGTATTGCAATATGTACAACAGGCATATCCAGACAAACACTGTTAAACCAACATTACCCCAAATGCAGTATAGCAGCACTTACAGTCTGTAGTCAGGTCAGGCACATCCCCCTCCTGTTTGTTGCCCTCTTTCCACAGTGTATGTTGTTAGAGGTAAATCCCCAATCCATCTGAGATGCTGTTTGCCAAACAGCAGATCCAGTTCCTGCTCACAGTGACTGAAAAGGGCCGACACCACCATGATGTTCCTAGGTATTGGAGTGTGTTTCCATGCATTTGGCTATGGGAATGTTACCACAGCTGTTCCACATTCAATCAGCTAGGGGAGGGCTGCAATTTGTGCAGAGGTCATCAGCTGATCATGAGCATCACTTAAATTACACATGCTGCTGCCTAAGCAAAGCAGGTGTAGGCCTCAACATCCACCAGAGAGGGGGCGGGGGAGGCAGTCAGAGGCAAATGCATGTCAGGGAGGGGTGGGAGAGTAAAACTGAAGCATGTTTGTGTCACACACCTAGTAGCACAGGATATCAAACCCCCGACAAATATGTAGTGCTATCACAGTATGATGCGGTTATTTGATGCGCCACATGGATTACCTGCTGTGGAGCACTCTGAACATATATGTGATGGTGAGTGACATCTGCAACAGGTATACGGTAGATATACGGTAGGTGATGTACACATGCCTGTCTGCATGAACAGGTGCCAGCATCAACACAGGCACACAGGCACACTCACACAGGGACGAACACACATTGACACACTTGGAAGGGCCAGCAGTGCAACCCATCACTAGTGGGATTGCCACAACACATCAATGTGCAGTTATCACATGCACCACATGGGTTAAATGGAGGTTGTATGGGCAAAGAGTATGAGGAGGTGTCAGACATTAAACAGCATGCTTCAGTATGCCCTGAGGGGTTGTAGTGAGTGTGGATGTGGACATACCCAACATACAACACACACACAAACACACAGGGTGCCAGTTCTGACATGCATGGGGTGCATGTCTGCATGGGTTTGTGGTGGTCAACTGTGCCAGCAGGCTGTACAAGGGTAGGCAATGGGTATACCTTGGCATCAGGCCACATGACAATGGTCTGCACTGTGGCTCAGACCTGTAGTTTCTGCATTTGCCCATACAAGTGGGTATTGCATCCCCCATCCAATCACCTGGGTAACTATTGTGTGTGGCCAATGCTGTGCATCACTTGCCATGTATGTGTTCCTTAGTCCATGACATGGATGGTGTCTTGGATGTGCATACCCCCCACATGCATGTACAGTGACATGTGTTACTGTACCTGGGGTGTCTGGCCCATGTTGTGAACACAGATTATCATCAGATGTGCCAGTCTTGCCCACCTGTGGCAGGAACTGGTAATGGGCAGCAGGTTTACCCTGCACCTACATTGATAGCATGCTAACAGCATTCCCTGATGTCAGTGTCATCTGTCCATACAGGGCATGCTGTCAGGCATGGTATGTCCGTTGTGAGTCACATGTGAAGGCACCATAGGTGGTGCAGGTGTCCATTGGGGAACATGGTGGAGGTGCACTGTCTGCATGTACGTGCATATTGGACAGATGGGCAGGGTGACATGCCCTCTGTAGCACACTGCTATCACTGCATAGTTACTATCAGTGGCCAATATGCAGTGTAATACCTACATATTGGCTGTTGCCTAGGCATGTGTGTGCATATGACACATGGGTTGAGTGTGTGCTCTGGGTAATAGTGGGGTTACTAACTGTGATTGGCTGGCCTTGATGTCACATGTATGGGTATGGCTTTGCACCGCATCCTCTCAGTGAATTTACATCTGTTATCCCTGTATGGTTGACACTGTGATATATAGTAGGGCCACCATAAAAGAAATAAGCAAAACCCCTTCCACAATGCCCACACACACCTCTACACAGGATATGATTTACAAACACACACAAACCTCGGTCATATCTGGAAATTGAACCCCTACCTAACTAGTATATTATACTACAGCACTACACAGTTATAGTACGCGCCACAGACATTACTGAAGTACTTCTTCCCCAAAGGTGTATTTCACATTGAATGACATTAGCAGTATTACCAAAGAAGGCCATTTCAGCTGTACTGCGAGTGACTAGCCTAAAATGCAATGTTCCCTACACAGACAGTGAGACACACATACAACATCCACAGCTGACATGTGTGGGTATAGAATCCCTGACTGAGGTCTATATCACACTACAGCATGGAGCTGTTATAGGATGCACCACAGGGGTTATTAGAGAAACCCTTCCCCAAAGGTGTATTTCACAATGAATGACATCAGCAGGATTACCAAAGAAGGGCATTTCAACTGTACTGTGAGTGACTAGCCTAAAATGCATTGCTCCCTACACAGGCAGTGAGACACACACAAAACATCCACAACCGACATGTGCGGGCATTGAAACACTTACCAAGGCCTATATCACACTACAGCATGGAGCAGTTATAGGTCGCACCACAGGGATTACTACTGAACTTTTACCACAAAGCTGTATTTCACAATGAATGACATCAGCAGGATCGCCAAAGAAGGGCATTTGAAATGTACAGTGAGTGAGTAGCCTATAATGCATTGCTCCATACACAGACATTGGAACACACACAAAACATCCAGAACTGCCATGGGTGGAGATGGAACCCTACCACAGTTCTAAATCACACTACAGCAGTACTCAGTTAAAGGATGCACTGCAGAGATTACTGAGCTACAGCCTTCCCAGAGGTGTATTTCTAGGTGGGTGACATCAGCAGCCTTGCCAAAGTTGAGTATATGAATTCTAAGGAGTGTGAGTACCCTAAAAAGCATTACTCTCTACGCAGTCAAAGACAGACGGAGACACACAGATTCACACACACAGTTGCCAAGTCTGGGGTTGGAACATCTACTTAACTACATTATCACACTACAGCAGTACGCTGTTCCAGGACATGCTATGGAGATTACTGGGCTACACCCTTCCCAGAGGTGTATGTCTAGGTGATTGACATCAGCAGCCTTGCAAAGTTGAGTATATGATTTGTACGGAGTGTTGTTGTTGTTCTTCTTCTTCTTTTGGCTTTTCCCAGTTAGGGGTCACCACAGTGGAACTCCAGTCCACTAATGATTGGCAGTAGATTTTTTTACTGGTGCAGAGGTGCCAGCTGAATGCCCAACCTTTAATGAAGGCATGCCCATTCTACTCATGTCTTTCGAATGCTACTAGCCTAAAAAGCATTCTCTCTCTACTCAGTCAGACACATGGATTCACAGTTGTCAAGTCTGGGGTTAGAACATCTACCTAACTACTTTATCACACTACAGCAGTACGCAGTTACAGGATGTGCTATGGAAATTACTGGGCTATAATCTTCCCAGAGGTGTATTTCTTGGTGAGTGACATCAGCAGCCTTGCCAAAGTTGAGTATATGAATTGTAAGGAGTGTGAGTAGCCTAAAAAGCATTGCTCTCTACACAGTCAGAGACAGACAGACACACACACAAACACAGTTGCCAAGTCTGGGGTTAGAATTACTACCTAACTAGTTTATCACTACAGCAGTACACAGTTATGGGACGCACCATGGGGAATATTGAGCTCCAGCTATCCCAAAGGTGTATTTCACATTGGATGACCTCAGCAGGCTTGTCATAATACTGCTATGGGGAGGGCAGTGTGTGCATGGGCCATAACCCATTCATGTAGGGGTTGACATACCACATGCGGGAACACGGGGTCATATGCCACAGGTACATGTATACAGCTACTAGATGACTACTTCCTTGTACAGTCATGTTGCACATCTGGCACATGCACCACATAGTCTGTCATGTTGATAGATACTGGTGGCTAGTATCTGCGGTGAGTGACATATGCACCTCATGTGTTTGGGGCCCTTTGGTTGTGTGCTGGGTGGGACAGGCCCAGATGGCTCCTTGTCACAGTTACCCTCTTCCACACATCTATGTCCATCTACCTTTGGCTTATTACATATGTGTCAGTATTCCTATCCACTGTGTGTGAAATGCAGGAGTGGTGCATACTGATATGTGTCTGCACTAAGAACTGCAACTGCCAGATATGTCTGGTCCACTGGTGTTTGCAAACATGGCCTTCATGTGTTTAAGTGTGTAAGCATGCCCAGTATGGCCATCTGTATTGCATGTCTGGATCAAGTCCAGGTAGTTTGTACTGCGGTGCTGACCTTTGTGTTCTACACTGACAGGTAGCATGCTGTGTCTGCAGGGTATCCATCAGTCATTTGGCATTGACTGTTGCTACATTTCTGCATGGGGGGGATGACGACACCTGACTGTTTCTACATTTCTACACAGGATGGGGGGGGGGGCATACCTGACTGTTACTATAAGTGTATTTAGGATGGGGGCACACCTGACACTTGTGTACACATTTGCTAGGACTGCACTGGTATGTCAGGTACTCCATTTCAGTCTGTAGTCTTACCTATCATGCTGGCTAGATGCATACCAGTGTACTACAGATCTTAGCTTTAATTACCTACATATTAGTTTCTGACTTCCTAGCCTTCACAACTTACATCCAACTGCCTGGCCTGCTGTAGTCTGTCTGTGTAGGCCTGGGGGAGGGGTTACCCATAGGGCTCATTCAGAGGCCATAGTACAGTATTTGTTTGTGTTTGTCTACACCTGTCCTGCTGGCTCAGACTGTTGCTGGGTATGTGAACCTTCCTGACTGGCATGTGTGGGTCTTATGGACACACATGTTGCTCAGCCCATTTCCTGCAGTGGGTTTTGTCACCCTGTGTAGAACTGGCCACTATGGTGACTCCAGTATGTGTTACAGATGTCATGGTGCCACTATGGGTATCTACTGTCTGCTGCCATAACATTCGGCCACCCAATTCCCTTGCATGCTCACATCAATTCCATAGTTACAGGTAACAACACATTCTACTCCATTTGGCAGTTGGTAGGTTGATTGACTTACCTTGAGGGTGTGCCAGACTTGAGGATGGCGCTGGAGGGCTGCCTATGTCAGATGCACAAAGTACACTCCCTTTACATGGTTGAGCACAGGTAGTGTCATGTTTGGCATCCTTTTTACTGTCTGTGTGAGTTAGAGAGAGGTGTCATTCCCTGGGTCCATACTGTGTCATTGCATATGCTATGCGTTGCCTCTTTTTCAAGGCCAGGGCATACTGGGCACGCCTCCTTCTGCCTACTAGGGCAGGCTTAGGTTGTTCCTCCTCCAAGTCACTCTGTGCCTGCACAGGCCTTGGCATTGGTGGGGGCCTGTGTGGCCCTGCTCCATGCTGTTCCTGCTACAGCTGTTTCCACAGGATCATATTGTGTAGCACATCACATACCATAACAATTTGGGTACATGTAGCTGGTGAATACTGCAAGGTTCCACTGGATGTGTCTAGACACTGGACCCGTGACTTGAGCATCCCAAACACACGCTCTATTATATGTCTGGCCTGTGCATGTGCCTCATTATGGCATTGTTGTTCAGGGGTGTGTGCATTTCTGATGGGTGTCATCAGCCACAACTCCAGTGGGTACCCATCATCCCCCACTAGGTGACTGCAGGGGATGTCCACATTGGCAAATCTGTGGTACAGCTGCGTCAGATGCCATATGTGTGAATCATTATAGCTTCCAGGGCAGCCAACACACACATTCATTATAATGCCCTGGGCATCACATACAACCTGGCAGTTGATGGAGGGGATGCCCCTGCGGTTGATGTAGGCCCTACCCTGCTCACTGGGTGGTGCTTTGATGCATATGTGCATGCAGTCTATAGCACCCACTACCCCAGGATATTCTGCCATTTGGTGGAAGAGATGCATATTGCTGGTCAACACCTCACGTGTGTTGAGGAAATATATGTGCTCACTGGTATGTGCTGACATGGCATCCAGGAACTGGTGGAATACTCTAGATGCTGATGCCTGTGAGATCCCCATGATATCCCCAGTTGTGCTTTGGGAGGTACCTGTGGCTAGTATACCTAGGCCTACGCATACCTTGTATCCACTGGGATGGGTTTCCCTTGGCCAGTTTGGTGTGTCAGGTGTGGTCGGCACAGCTCAACAATTTGCTGTAGGAGGTCTCTGTCCACCCTATAGTACTCCACTATCTCCAGCTCATGTAGCCCCTGGTATGTTACCCTGGGTCTGTACACTCTTCTCCGTCTCCTCACTGTGGGTTGTTCGGCACCATTCACATCCTCACCACCCTCAGCCTCTTGCACATGTTGTTCTATGTTGCCTGCTGCAGCCCTTCTCATTTTGTAGGCTTGTTTGTTAAAATTTCCCTGCTTGTATACACTAGTGATGTAGAGTGTGGAAAAGCCAGAGAGGAAGGTGTTTGCTTAGTTTATAGTAGTGTTCTGGGCTGGCTGGTCTGCTGTCTGTGTAATTGGCTGATTCTGATACATTTCACCTGCCAGCTAAGCTAGTTCTCCTTGATTACCTTCCTACTGCAGTTTTCCCTTCCCATTGCCTCCCTGTTTAAGCCCATGTGCACGCTGCACAAACAGAGTGCTCAAATGTGCACAGAGCTGCTATTTCCTGGTTTAACTTCCTTTTTCTTCCTGTAAAACCTGGTGCGCAGCACGCACACCCACTTACACTTTGTAAAGAGTGCTAGGCAGGTTTAGACATACCATTAGCTTAGCTGTGCTAAGCTGGCAGCAATCCCGAGCCACAGGGCTCCAATCCACTTAGAGTATGCCTGACCCCCCCCATGATGTCACCTATATCTTAGTCTTGCACCCAGCTATTTATACTCTTACACTCTTGGGACCTGCCTCACACCCTGGGGAAATCTGGGATTCACTATCCTTCCCCTCATTTGCATAGGATTGCCTGCTAATGCATATTTACATGTCCCACACTGAGCCTCCCCCCCTTAGCAACCATTACTCACTGGCCACGTTGTCTTATGCCTGCCATTGACTTGCATGGTTGAATACTGCTTTTAGTTAGAATGCTTATTTTTAGGTTTATTTTATTATTTTCCTCCCGATCCCGTTTGCACGCCACTGCCCTATGCTTAAACAGCCAAGATTGGCGAAAAAAAAAATAAAAGTTTTTTTTTTTTTAAATGGTTTGCAATGCCATTGGCTTTCTACTTGGCCATTGGCATGCTTCCTCAATAATATGCAGCCTTTATTTGGAGCTGACATAGCTCCATTTTGTAGTTTGCAGAAATGTACTCGGTTACTAACCGAGTACATTTCTTCAGACTGCACTCATCCTGCACTGACAGCTACTGGCTTCCTGGATCACAAATTACCCTCATTTGCATAGTTTTCGCCTGCAAATAAGGGTAATTTGCATACAGGAGCTCGGTCCATGTAGGATTAGTCTAAGAGCTCACGTGCACATCCCAGGAGCTCATTCCTGGATCGCATGTCAGCCATATTGCCGACATTGGCTCTTAGACTAATCCTGCACGCTCTACAGGGCTTCATAAATCCGGAGGTATGTCTAATTTGTTATAAGTATTTAAACTGCAAATGTTTTGGTTTTATTTTTGAAGATTGTAAACTCATTCTTAAAATGTTTTGTAAAAATTTGGAGTTTTTTCTCCCTGGCCTCCACAGAAAATGGGCTGCTACCCAGTTGGACTTTCCTGGTAATCAAATATCAAGTAAATAAACAAAACAAAGTAGACCATAAAAGCCAAAGTAATACTTAATTTTACTTAACTAGGGCTACTTAGAAACCTTAGCACATAGATCAGGAAATGGATCAGACCAACATTAAGTTGAAGCCTCCAGGATCAATTGCATCTTATATCATCAAACTGCAATTAATCGCCATCCAACATACACACAAAGATGATATAAACGCAGGAAAATACTGTGCCAAACAAATTGCCCACCATATAATTCTAGTCTTAGTCACTGAAACTGAAGAAAATGCTGGTATTGTGGCCAGTGCCATTTGTCAGTATTTCAGATAAAATAATATGGCAGAAGGAAGTGACATATTATGCTATAAATACACAGGTTACATAACAAAATTATGTAACTCGTAGTTGCACTGGATACAAAGGAAAACAGCAGAAATATAAACTGAAAATTTCACAAACACAATCAATCAGATGGAAAAGGATCAATTTAAGACTCATCAAGGCTTCATTTTCAAAAAAGCAGTAAGCAAATATTATTTTTACTGCAACAAGTAAGCCAAACACAGGCACTTTCAAAACAAAATGGTAAAGTGAATGTCATAAAGTGCCCTAGAAACAAGTAAAGGAGCATCTAGCTCTGCCCAATGTACATGCAGTTAGATCACATGCACACACCCTTGGATGGGCTCACGTCCTTGATCATATGAGCACATAGACTTCATTTCTGTGTCTTCCCCAGAAGGTGGCAGACGTAGTCAGTCCCCTCCACCTAGACTGGGTGAACTAATGCCATTGCCCAACCCCTATCCCCCAGGATGATTTCTTCAGTACCAGGGCTGGTACTTGAACCAAAGTTATTTAGATCAGAGTCAGGCCTTTATCCCCCTGTGCCATAGAGGTGGGCATCTGTTGCCTACTTTAATTCTTGAATGATCATGCTGGTACTGGTATTCTGGAAGAATTACAAACAGCAGAAAACAACCAAGCAAACACCTTTCTACACCTTCTTAATAGCTGACACAGCATCCCACTAACAAAAAAGTCCACTTTGTTTATAAAAAAAAAAAAAGATTTTGCTTGCTTAAATTCTTGAAAATGTCACTACAGAGGAAAACTATAAACATGTTTGTTTCTATAGATATAACCAATCAGCTCCAACAGAGGAGCCCACATGGGAATTCATGCTGACAGAGTTTATAGTCATTTAGAAGAAAACTCAATTATGGCAGTAGAACAAAAGGACAATAAAAAAAGTCATATGGAACAAAGGATCATTTGTTGTTAAATAAAGTCATATTGGAGAACTACAAAAAGGGGAATAATCTAAGTATAGCATGGATTGACTACAAAAAAAATTGATAGTATCCCAAATTCATGGATAAAAGAGTACTTAAAATGTATCAGATACACCCTACACTGATCAACTACATTACAGTGACCATGAAACAGTGGCAGACCACTTTGCAATTAAGCCATGATAAAGGACAGATTATTATCCCAGGGATAAAAATTCAAAGGGGGGATATTCTAGGGTGACTCTCTGTCACCATTGCTAATCTGCCTTGCCATTAACCCATTATGCTTTTTACTTAACAGCGTAGGCCATGGCTACAATTTGGCTACTAAAAAACAACAAAACATAAAGCCCTCTCATCTTCTCTTTGTCAATGATTTAAAACTGTATAGCTCATCAGATGAGGAACTGAAAAAACAGCTGCAGGTTGTCAAAGCTTTTCAGATGATATAAGAATGTCATTTGGTCTTGATAAGTGTGCAAAAGCAACCTTTAAAGCAGAAAAACTGCAGCACCAGGAAAACATCAGTTTGGGACAAGAATGTGATATAAAGGAACTGGAGCAAGAGGGAGTGTTTAAATATTTGGGACTTGATGAAGGATCAACAATAAAATATGAACAAATGTGAATAAAACTTAGTAAGGAATACTTTAGAAGACTAAAATTAGTTCTGAAAACAGCATTGACATCTAGGAACAAAATCCAAGCTATAAACCAATTTGCTCTTCCTGTCCTAACTTACAGTTCTGGAGTGATTGACTGGCCCCAAAACATGTTGGATAGATTAGATATGAAAACAAGAAGGATACTTCATGCTCACCAAATGATTTACAAAAATCAGTGTATACCAAGATTACATATTTCCCATTCCGAAGGATGGATGGGCCTCCTTGAAATTGATTACATATATATATATATATATATCTGCAAATGTTGGACTCCACACATATTTGCTGACCTCACAAGACCCAAATGTAGTGAAAGTTTTGAAACATGCTGGAGGGATAGATTCCTGTCCCAAAGACTTCCCATACTCTGGAACAAACTACCTATGCATATCAAACAAAGCTCTTAATTAGCAATCTTCAAGAAAAATCTTGATGATTGGATGGGAGATAGGAAATTCACCCCGGGGATCACTTCTGTGGCTCTGCTCGACAGGGGCACAGGAAAATAATTTTCTTGGGTGGTGAAAGCCAGGGTACTTTTTTGGCTAGGCTTATATAGGCCCTAGGGCCAATAGCCTAGTACCTGCCTATGAACCTGTGAAGCTATGAGGAGACTAAATCTAAGATGACTTCTCTGCTTAATTTAGCAGAATCATATGGGCATCAAGCAGGAATGGAAATCAAACCAGAAGTAGCTAAAAATCAGGCAGCAACTGAATGTGCCAAAAAACAAAAGAAAGAATATAAGGTGAAAGACCAGATGAGAAGGCAAGAAATGTGGAAAAAGCATAAATATAGTTGCAAGTATAGAATACTTCTGGAAGAACCTCATGTTGATCAGGAACAAATGCAGGAAAGTTTAAGAAGAGGTGAATTCAAACCAAGAGATGAAAGGTTAATATTGGCAGCCCAAGATAGTGGACAACATATATGCTTATTTACAAAGTCCATTGAACATGTGGGAGAAACTGACAAATGTAGGTTTTGTAAAAGTGAATTAGAAATACTCTGACACCTTGTTGCTGGTTGTAATACACTAATGGCAGAATGACTGTACACTGAAAGGCATAATAATGTGGCAAGACTGCTGCACTGGGGATTGTGCAAACAGTATAGTACTGAAGTGGCTGAAAAACACTGGAAACGTGAGCCACAAAACATCATAGAAAACAATGAAGTTTATATTACATGGGATCACCCATTACCAACAGTTCAAAAGAGATGCTAGAAAACTGGATATAGTGGTCCAAGAAAAGAAGACAAAAATAATATTGATCATTGAAATCACTACACCCAGTGACTACAGTGTCTTGTGTACAGAGACACAAGGTCATAAAATATCAGGATCTGCAGGCAGAAACAACAGCAATGTGAAAGACAGATACCCAGACAGTTCCAATAGTAGTAGGAGCAACGGGTCTTATAAAAAAGAATATACAGTCGTATGCAGGTATGTTACCAATCCATGTAACCCCGTATGAATTGCAGAAGGACTCATTACTGGGGACATTGGGGGTGCTGTGAAGAGCACTTTTGGCTGACATCAAATATTGAAACTGAATACTAATTTCATGAACTTTAATCGTAATCTGTCTTAGGAATGGGGTCCATTCCCGTCATAGTATTAGAAACCCAAAGGACTTGGAGAAATTAAAAAAGAGCTTAAATTATAACACAGCTTAGTCATACAAGCCTTGCTGTCTATTGCTACTGCCAGACTTAATTGATTTGCAAAGTCAGCAGTATTGAAAAAACAAAATGCTGATGACCACAGTTTTGAACTCCTAGACTTATCCACTGCAGAACCCATGTTAGCACTCATTCCTGGGTCTACAGCCCTGCAGGACCCATGTTAAAACACTCATTCCTGGCTCTACAGCCCTGCAGGACCCATGTTAACACTCATTCCTGGGTCTACAGACCTGCAGGACCCATGTTAGAACTTGTTCCTAAGTTCATATCCCTGCAGGACCCATGTCAGTACCCATTCCTGAGTTTGCACTAGCATAGGGATTTGGTAGTCAAGATTTTTAGACAGTGTGGTCTTAAGCATTTTGGTCTTTTGATATTATGATTTTGCGGTTATACTTTTCAAGATTGTGATATTAAACCTATATACAATGCATTTTATATATATATATATATATATATATATATATATATATATATATATATATACTGTATATACATACACACACACACACACACACACACACACACACACACACACACACACACACACATACACACACATACCACACTCACACATATATATATACATACACAATGTCAGGGATGTGAGCATTTTACTTCTAATGTGGGCAGTTGGAAGGGATTGCTGACTGCAAAAATACTTGTTTTGAGGTGTCTGATCTGTTGAACATATGTTATGAGGTTGTGCAACTGAGTTTATAAGGACAGATCATTGATGTTAAAAGCTGCATAAGCATTTGAAATAGCAAACTACACTATTTGTGGTGCCTGACAATTTCAAAGTGATGTAGGTCCCTTACTAAGTATTTTACAAAAAGAAGACATTAGAATGATTCCAGGATTCCATATTCCTTGTATATGAAAGAAAAACACTACTGTTATTCATTGATATTTGATATTCAGCATTACATTAGCTCTGACCTTATAGAAAAGTGAAGCAAGCTGCTATATAAACTGTACTTGTGCATGAGTGCAGCATTTAAAGAGCATACATGGTCTAAGTTTCCTATTATATCAGAGAACGCTTAAAATAGCAAACGCTGTTTCATCAACCATTTTAAATCGAAACCGCGAAATCCCAAACACATAGAACAGCGTTTTTTTTTCCAGGGGAAAAAAATCACTGGACCATTTTTGGGACTTTGCCATTTCCTCCACTGTGGTGCAATCTTGTAGTTGGTATGTTTAAGTAGGGGGTGTGGGGGTGAAGCTCCCCAGTTTATTTTGTGTTTGGATTTGTTGTTTTTTTTTCAGAGCAGCGATTTTTTTTTCCCTGAGAAAAAAAAATCACTGTTCCGTGTGTTCGGCATTTTGCCATTTTGGTTTTTAAGGGTCAATTATACAGCATTTGTTATTTTAACCGTTTGCTGTTATACTATAGACCCCATGGTCTACTCAGGTGTTTTTTTTCACATTATTGTACGTGAGGAAGGAAAAGTGGTGAGGAGGTAATTAAGTATTACATGTGCTACAAAGATGACTTAACAGAGAAGAGCTAATACATCTGGAGCTAGTTACAGTCATACTTACACTGAACATATTTTTCATGTTAAATGACATTCCTGAAGACGTGCAACCACAACTTTATGAGTGCTGCCACTTACAAGGTGCAGAATGTCTTTCAATCAGAGAAACCAAAAAGTAAAAACTACCATGCTAAAGGGATATTTTGAAAACTGAAACATTAATACCAGAAAATAAAATCTCACTTTAAGTTTTGCAACCAGAAAGCCAACAATACTGTGACCCTTTATGATGCATAAATGAAAGACTGTGCAACGAACTGTAACTCTGGTTGATATCTAAAGTGCTAACAGTTCGATTGATTTGTAATATTTGCTTGAAACTTGTTAAAGTGTTGCCCTAATCAGATGTAGTATACCATTCAGAAAGACCATTAATTCTTCTGTTGTTGGTAATGGATGTATTTCTGTTTTATTAGTTCTGAGAACAGTCACAATAACATTAAATAGGAAAACATGATAAAGAAATATAAAGCAGTTGGGGAAGCATAACACACTTCCTGACACAGTAGACAGGGTTGAAATTCAAAACGGGAAGGTAATATATTGTGTTGGGAGACCTGTACATTGCCACTCTGATTTGAGAACAGATATTCTCCAACATGGTGTTAATGTACAGGTAATGCCAGCTGAAAAATGAGTCTGTCACTTCATGGCAACATATTAAGCTGCCATGGAACTTGGATTGTAATGGAGCTAATGATCACCATTATTGCACACTCCCTAAGCAGCATTAAAACAAACAAAAAAAATTAAAAACAAAAAAACAGATAAAATAAAATAAAAAAAAGGAAGAAGAGTGTGTGTGTATTTATGTCTGTGGGTTTGTGTGAGTGTATGCATGCATGAAGGGGTCAGTGAGTTTGATTGAACCATTACTTTATACTTGCCAAGCAGCACTTTTATTGTTTAGTCAGTGTAAAATTAAAACAAACAAAAAATTTAAAAAGAAAGAAAGGAAAGTGTGTGTGTGTGCGCGTGTGTGTGTGTGTGTGTGTGTGTGTGTGTGTGTGTGTGTGTGTGTGTGTGTGTGTGTGTGTGTGTGTGTGTGTGTGTGTGTGTGTGTGTGTGTGTGTGTGTGTGTGAGTATGCACGTGCACGCACATGTAGGAGTCTGTTTCTGTTTCTGTCGGCATGTGTGAGTGTATTGGTGCTTGTGTACATGAAAACAGAAATCTGTGTGTGTGTGTGTGTGTGTGTGTGTGTGTGTGTGTGTGTGTGTGTGTGTGTGTGTGTGTGTGTGTGTGTGTGAGAGAGAGAGAGAGAGAAAGAAACAGAAAGAGACAGTGGATGCAGGTCATTTAAAATTAAGAGGTATGAAAACCTCTCAAACTCTTTGCTTAAGAAATCTGGATAAAGCCTAAAATAATGGGGGAACAAATGCTGAAAAATAGGGCCAGAGTTTAAATAGTGCTCTTATAAAATTAGAAAGTTGCTGTGATGACAGGAGTTTTGTTAACATGCATTTTCTGGAGGTTATGAAGTCTATACCTGTCACCTCAGTGACATCCCTGATTTTGACTCAAATGTTACCTCTGCCTCCCTTAATCCCAACTGAAACTAGTCAGTTTTGGAGAAAGTGTGGTGAATTACACAAAAAAAACCCCAATAACAAATAAATTTATTTATTATTTGTTTATTTTACGTTTGTTGACTGGGTTAGTCCGTCTGAGCTTAGTGGCTCATTTTCAGTGGAGGCCCAGGGAGAAAAGCTCCACAGTAAGATACTATTTATTTACATACGAGAATTAGATTATATGCAAAATCAATAAGCATTCACCAACTACATATAATATGAGTATAGTTTTACACTGGTAGATGATGAGGATATGCCTAGATTAGAGCATTAATCCAATACAAGGGAATTACATACATTTTTCTATATCCATGCAACAAACTATAATTTGTAAAACATTTTGGCTAGTATAGTTCCAAAATGGGAGAGAGTATAACGGCAGAGTGAGGTGGACGAGAGATGAGTAAAGGAGGTATAAAGGCTAAGAATGTGTTGTAGGTAGCTCAAGGAAAGGGGTAGTGAGATTATGCAGGAAAAAAGGGAGGAGAGAAGTTATGCAGGGAGAGAATGTAGGTGGGAGGGGAGGAGGTAAGGCAAATAGGAGTCTTTGAAGCATAGGAAAGTAGTTTAGGGAGGATGACTGCAGTGGGTGTTTAAGGGATCTAATTTGTAAGGAAAGTTTGCTCCAGGATATGGCAGGGATGTTACTGTAAAGGGTGCAACCAGTTTTGGTCTTGGGTTTACATATTTGTAGCAGGTCTTGGTGAGAGCTATGCAGAGGCCTTGTTGGGGAATATTTAGAGATAATAGGAGTAAATTTAGGACAGAGAGTGCTGGTAAAGGATTGAGTGAAAAATCAGTAGTTGAGGTAAGAGGAGCTGGTGAGTAATTCAAGCCAGTCTAATTGTTTTAGGGAAAGACAATGGTGAGACTTGTAAGCATGGTTAGCAACAAATCTAGCCACCTTATTGTAGGTTGATTTGACTTTAGTTAGGAGTGAGGAGCTCAGAATGGTAGAATGTGACAGCTATACAATAGACTAGAAGAAGGTATGAATGTGAGAGAGTTATTCTTGCCTTGCTAGTTAAGTACTTTTTGTTGCGGTAAAAGAGTCCCAGTTTTTGGTGTGCCTTTTTAATATAATTAGACACGTAAATCAAACTTAAGTTGGTCATCGATTGTGATTCCTAGCAGTTTTGTGCTAGATTCGACTGTGATAGATGTGTTATTGCTGGAGAGCATTTTAAAAGCTGATCTGAGATTTATGAGGTTTCTGGGGAGGAGTAAGACCTTAGTTTTCTTAGGGTTGAGAATTATTTTGTTGTCCTAGAGCAAGGATTCAACGAAGCTAAAGGATGCTTGGGTAGAAGAGTAGAGGTCAGAGGGGGTGTCAGTGATGGTGATCACAGTTGAGTCATCAGCATATTGTATAAGGGATGATTGGAGACAAGAGGTATGTAGTAAAGGAGGCCAGTTTATTGTTATCACGAGCAAGAGATATGGTATTTATGAAAGATATTAGTGCAGTTGTGGTTCTATGTTTGGGGTGAAAGCCATGTTGTGTGGGTGTAAGTAGGTTTTCCTGCAGTAGGTATTGTTACTTGTTTGTGGATACATTTTTCCAAACTTTTTGAGAGAGGAGACAAGATTGTGATTAGCCTAAAATTAGAGATGTCGGTGGAGTTACCTCCTTTATGTATAGGCAGGGTGTAGAATTATTTCCTATAAGGAGGGAGGGGATATACGATTCAGAGATAGAGCAATTGATTAGGATAGATAAAGGGAAGGCAAGGGGTTCTGCAACAAATAGCAGGAAATAGGAGGGTAGATTGTCTGCAGAAGGAGAGCATGGTTTAAGTTTTGAGACTAAAGATTTTATATCGTTGGTAGGTACTGTTTTGAGGGCGAGTTAGGAGCATTTGGTGATGAAGTAGAATTGGAGAAGTTGTTAGCATTATTAGTAGAGGGGAATTAGTTAATCATCTTAGTTATAGATTCCATAAAGTGGGTGTTGAAAATGCCAGCAGTTTCTTCTGGTGTGTTGTTTGGGCAGGGGTTGGGAGGAGATGGGTTAGCAGGGTGTAAATATGATTGATAGAGTTCCAGAATTTTTTGGGGTCAGACCTTTGGGTAGAAGGGGGTTGTGTAAGAAGTCCTTTTTGTCTTTGTGGATATGTTTTTTGACCAGGTTTCAGAGTATTTTACAGTTTTGTAAATGGGTGGGATTTTGTTTTTTATCCATAATTTCCACATCCTGTCTCTGTTTTTCATTAGAGTGCAGGTAGGACTAGTAAGCCAGGGAGCTATATAAGATTTGATTCTGACTGTGCAGGGAGGAGCAAGAGAGTTAAGGATGTTTAGGAAGGTAGAATTGAATGAATGGACAGCTTCATCAAGGGTGAGAGTGGTTAGATGTGACCAATTAATGCTAGAGAGATGATCTTTGAAGGTTTGTGGGCAGAAGCTGGAATGTTTGTGGGAGGTTATGTACTTGTGGGGCCTGGTGAGGTGAGGAGTATATCCATTGACTCTTACAGAACAGTGATCGCTGAGGGCATTTGGTAGGATCTCAGGATAATGGTATTTTTGGGGGTGAGAGACTAAGATCCAATCTATGAGAGAGCTAGGGAGTTGGGATTTGTAGGTATACGTGTGTGTAGAGATTAGTTGCACAAAGTCATGCAGGTTGATGAAAAAAGTTGAATTGGGTGCTTGAAGAGAAAGCCAGTGAATATTTGCATCCCCAAGGAGAATGGCTTCATTATGGATTGTTTGAGAGTTAGAGACTTTTTTTATTGCAGAAAATGTATATTTATTCACATTCTGTTATACTGTCAATGTCTCAGGTTAACAGAACTAATATTTTAAGTGTCCCTGATTACTTCTGGATTTGTTCCTGATTAGTAAAGACCTATGACAAAGTCTGAAACTCAAATGTAATTCACTATTCAGTGACTTCAACTCTCCCCCGCCAATGATTTACCAGCATATACTACAGCAAGTCTGAAACAGTAGGTGGAAAAAAACTACTTTACGTAAAAAATATTAAAAATATGTATATAGCAATTAAAAATAAACAAAAAACAAAATAAACAAAAACAAACAAATACAAAAGAATTTAACAGATAGCCCATTTCCTAAGCACAATAATGCCCTCTGGGGTGTGTGTTGTGTAAATAACACCCTTCCACGGGTGTAGAGGCCCTCTACCTGTGGCATTGGGACTCAGAACACCCCTGTGGAGGATGTTATTTACACGAAAATGCACACCCTGTCAGGAATTATTGCTTGCTTATCACTATAATAATAAACATAAAAAACAACCCACTAGACTGTAACATTAAAGAAACAAAATTCATAGATGTAGGAAGCTGAAACATATAACAAGAATGCCATAATAAAGCAATCCTATGGAGTAAAAAGAAAACAAAATGTTTCTAAAACTGAACAGAACTGCCACTGATTTATTATTAAGTGATTAAACGAACATAGTTATATCTACCTTTTTAATAAACAACAAAATAACTCAACACATTGCAATGGGTCAGTCGTATTCCAAAGAAATTATTACAGGCAACAACAGTGAAGCTTATAATGTCTACTGAAAAGGAAGCTTAGATATTGGTTCAAATTACTATGACTACATTGTGCTATGAAAAAGATAAGAATATTATAAACTAGTCATTATGAAAAGAGATGGCCTAGCTGTGTTTTGAGTAAAGATCACTACAAAAGCGTGCATTAAAATTATAAACAGAAAATGTCTTCTGAGTTAAAGTGTGTCAAAAAAACTTAAACATCAATAGAATAAGTGCTGAAACAGCATATGAAGCATCTGTTAGAGAACTAGTGGTTGAAAACTAACATTTTGGTAATGCTTTTGCCAACCTTCTGCAAATGGTGATGTGAAGGCTGCCAGCCTAGCTAGATAGAATTTTGTAAATAATTCTGTGTCATTGTAAATATTAATATGATCCACAGGCTTATGTAACAAATGTAAGAAAAGTGTGTTATGTTCTAAGCTTCAAAAATTTAACTACATTGCACCCTGATGGAAGAAAGCTGATAAGTAAAGCATTTTATGACTGATCTCAAGCTTGGAGACAGGATGTCTGGGCTAGAAATTCTTTCTGTTGTCTTTAGACATAGATAATTACTAGGTCTCACATGTAAAGTGTCTTTTATTCTGTGGCTTCCTAGCAGGTGGAGATCAAAAGAGAAATGTTAAATTTTAAGTTCTGTGAGCCTGGGAAACTTAATCAGAGAAGAGACAGGAATGATCAATCTGAAATGACTCAGCAGTACTGTGTATTATCAGTTTAAGGACAGAAAGAAAGATTTCATTTTGTATTTTGTTCTGAATCTGACAATGCACGAGCTTTGTAAGTAAAGTTATTTAGAACATAGTTTCTGTTAGAAATGGATAGAAATAGCAAGATTAGTTTAGCTGTTTTCTATATTTATGTCAGACTATCCTACTATGTTGTTTTAAAGTATTTCCTGTGATTTCTGAACTCTCTAATGTCACTGTGTTCAGTTAATAAGTATTGTCTTGTGTTATTATTTATTATTAAATATATTTAAACCTTTTAACTGTGGCTGTTTTGTGTAGAGATAATTCAAGCTCTTAGAGAACTTGCATGTATTTGGTGATACTGTATAGGCCACACTTAAATAGCCTTCAAGTATCAGTCACACTTACCAATTTGATAACAGTAACATTGCACAGTGGAATTGGACACCCTTTGGTAAGTGCCTTTATAGTAGCTGATAAGAGTGGTTGGTGGCAGTGGATTACTACATTATAGCCTGGGGAGAAGGGGCCATAGCTAGTGAACCTGTGCCAGCCTTCCGCAGGAGTGTCTGTGTGTTTGTATATAAATCAAATCTCAAAGTGTGTGTGTGTGTCAGCTATATGGGCAGGGACACGAAGCACTGGTAGGACAGAGAGGGTACTAGAGGTCTTGGCTTGAATACTTGGCTGAGATCTGAACCCTATAGCTGTGCCAGTGAGGAGTCTTATTGTGGATCTGGAGAGAAAGGGAAAAACCATCCCCAGACTGATTGTGATCTCTGAGTGATCTTAAGGGAAATTGTTCTTTACTGTGTGTATGTACTTGTTATCCTCACAATGTGGACGCCCCTCACTGGTGTTAATGGTGAGGATTGAAGCTCCTTGATTACTGGGCCAGTGCACGGGCATCACAGGTGGTTTTCATCAGTTGTTATTTAACAGACAGAGAAAGTCAATAGCAACTTAAAGATATTAGAAAAAACAAAACAGAAATGCTGTAATTCCAGTAAATGTGCTCTACTTGTTACTCCAGTAGTAAAGAAGGACAGTTTAAATTCAGCTTTGTCAAACTAATAAAACAGAAATACAGCCATTGCCAAGAGCAGAAGAATTAATGGCCTTGTTGAGTGGTGGAAGTAGTCACTTATAAAAATAATTCAGATTATGTGGAGGGAGGTCCATACCTGCTGTTTTTCAAATAATTATGAAATATATTCTTAAAGCTTTAAATGTGGTGGTATACACATATTGTACTGGTCCCTGGTGAGTGAGCACTTTAGTAACTTGCAGAAAATATTACAGAAATTGCTAGAATGTAGTCTGAGGCTGAAAAAAATCTAAATGTGAGTTTGGCAAGTCAAGATTAAATATCTGGGCATATACTGGATAAAAATGGAATTCATCCTTCAGCAGAGAAGTTAACAACAATAAAACCTGATGTCAGTCTTACAAGAAATATATGCAAAGATTTTTGGCTTGGTGAAGTGCAATCAAAAATTTGAACCTAATAAGATTGTGGCACTAGCACTTAGACAGGTTCCAAAAGGAAAAGATTCTGTGGCAACAGGAAAGTCATGAACATAAATTTAGAAATGTATTTATAAAAATATAATAATGCGTGCGATAAAGTATTTGTACCTTGTGCTCAAGTCCTACAACTTATATTAGAATATTATTCTTCTGCACATGGTATTAGATTAGCAATTTAATAAATAATACTTCAGGGAGGAAAGACAGTTTATGTATCTAGAACACATGCCGGCAGAGAAAAATACTCACAAGTTACAAAAGAGGCCTTAGCTTTGATTTGTGTAGTAAAAAAATCAGTTGGTATCTTTGGGTAAAAGATTTAAGCTGATTGTTTATCATAAATGTTTGTCAACACTGGTGAACATAAGTTTATCTACCATGGCAGTAGCATCATTCCAAGGACGGGCTATAATTTTCAGTGTACAATTAAGAGATTGAAGACACAATGTCCAAAAGTCGTGACAATGCTGATGGTCTGTAGGAAATGCTGTTATCAGTAACAAATGATGAAGTTGCTGGTGATATGACCGAATGTATAAATAGTCTTACAGAATATCATGAGCTTCAGGTATGATGACATGTGACTAGAACTGTTTCCCTGCGTACCACAAAAGAAAATATGAACAAAAGTAGAAACACACTGGCCTCTTTCAAGGGAACAGAGTTACTTTTTCTGTATAGACTGAGAAAGGAGTACTAGAAGAATTGCATGTAGAACACCTTGGTGTTCTTAAAATTACATAATGAAGTTGAGCGTGTGTGCATAGAATGTGTATAATGCTAGAGGAAACAAAAGATTCATATATAAACATCACTGTATCCATGAGAAGTTCCAGATATATGTTAGAAAGTGATTGCATATTGACACTGCCACCTTTAATGGATAATGTGGCCATGTGGATGCCTATCTGAAATGGTTAGAAGCATGTTTCACATCAAAAGTAAAATGTAAGCTACTACAATTTACACACTGACAAGATTATATGCTGCTTACAGTTCTCAGAACATATAACTACAAATATCAGCATCTCTTTCAAAGCAAGAAGAGTGTCATAGTGTCAATAAACTAAATATTTTTATCCATTTTACTAATGCACCAGGGTATCTTGCTACCGAGGGCTTAACAGTATATTCAGACATTTAAGATTGAAATGAAGAAAATGCTGAATACAGTGTTGAATGTGGGAAATAAAGTTTTTTTTCACATTATTTTAAAACCTAACTGTATGTTGGCTCAGTCACCTGCTGAGCTATTCCTTAACAGACTTGTCATAATGAGACTTTTTCTTTATATTTTGGCTAACTGGGTAGAGCATTGGGCACAATTGACGAGTGGCAGGCTCAGTCCAGGTTATAAACACATTGCAACAATGAAAAGCGGTAAACAAGAAATACCAACAGAAGCATACTAGAACAGGTACTGTAGCAAAAAAAAGCAAATATCTGTAGAATCATAAAACAAATATGAGACTAATACCCAAGCAGGAATGCAACACAACAGTAAAAATGTACAGAGAACATGAAGTGCAGGGACAGAATGTTAGTAGCATCTTTCACAGAGTTTTACAGGATGGTGTTACTAATGTTTAACACATTCCTGAAGGAAAACAGTGCCTGCGAATTCTCAAATATGTAAATAGTAAGACATAGACTTAAGTGAAACAGTGTAGAATAGGAGATAATCAGAAAGAAAGAAAGAGGCTTTACCTCATATGGGAAAATTTGTATTTAAGTACTGTCCTCAGTTTCCTGGCATTTGCATTTCTGTTGACCAGTCAGGTGTTGTTTGAATTCTGACCTGAACTTGAGGTAGCTTGTATGGTAGGTGAAGTTGTAATGAAAGACTGCCAAAGCTTAGATGCAAGAATCGAGAAGCAAAATTCTGCACAAAGCAATATTATGGCAGGGATTTGGAGTAAAGGCCCACTGAGTGGCTTCTTAGTATTTTGGTTGGCTGGCTGCAATGAGTTTTCTTGTAAGAGAAGTTAGAATGTCTTGATTGCGTAGTTTGAAAAGTAGGGAACCAAATAGAAGGTTGGGTCTGGCTTGTATAGGGCGACATTTTGTTTTGTCTAAAGTGAGGCAGTGTTGTTCATTCCAAGAAAAATTTGTAATGAAATGGCAAATTTTATTTATTAAGGTCTGCAGTTATGGTAAATAAAGGTAGGCCATATTTGAGTTGAACAAATATGACATCTTTGCCTATGGCTACTCTGGCAGGAGCCGTGAGACAATGTGAGATTTTCTTCACAAAGTATAAGAGGGAACTGATTTTCGGTCTCTGTTTTGAATGTGTTCATGATAGTTGAGGAACTGGTCTAGTCAAATTCCTAGTTATCTAAAAGAGGCAGCAGTTTCAATAAGAGAGTTATGGATATCAACGATGTTAAGAGAGGAATGGGCAGTAGAGAGTCTTTTGTTGGAACCAAAGAACATGCATTTTGTTTTCTTAAGGTTTAGAAGAAGGCTTTTATTGACAAGCTACTTGTTCGGAGGCAGGAGATCATCTTGAAGTTAAGTTTGAATGGTTTGATGGGAGGGTTTGGTTCTATATATGACCATGTCATCAAGATATAATAAGAGTTATAGGCATGGTAGGTCCAGGGAATCTTTATTTATAAAATTGGAGAATAGACTTGACATAATCAAACCAAAGCTGAGTGCAACTGTAAGAAAGAGATGACATTTACTGAAGTTTCAACATGCTAAATATGCAAAGGAGAAATTTGAATGAGTCAGATTTAGTGTACTTTTGAGATACCACAGGTTAAGGCCTGAAGTAGATCCCAGGGATAATGACTGAACAGACTGTTCTTGCTTTATTTCACACTTGGTGATACAGAGTGATATCACTTATAACGAGAGTAAGAGCGACTGCAGATACTCATAATTATGATAAGGTGAGTAGTAATACAGAAAAGATAAACAGTAAGCAACACATTACACTAGCTTCCATATTACCCAGTTGTGAGCCAGATGAATTCTAGACACTTGAGTCAATGCCAGAGATGCGATGAATGAAAACATCCGCTGAGTATAATTTCTTTGTTTATATTATATGGCCTCAAATTTTGTATTTCTGTTTACTTTTTTCCTCCCCACCTATTGACTATCACCTTCTTTCTGTGAGTCTCAGTCCATTCATACCCTGTCAGTGATACATGGCCACAGACTCTGGTGGGATCCAGCTCCCATGGGTATTTCATCCAGACAAACATATTTATGCTGCGATCATTGTGGATAATCATCGTTTCTGCAGCTAACCCTCTAACCGCACCATCCAGACCAGCAACCCGAAGGCCCTGCAGGAGAAGTTGCTATCACCAGTGATGATCTCCCCTCCTCAGTACCTGATGCCACATTTCTTAGCTTGTTAGAGGACTCTTACCAGAAAGCTATAATTAGTGAATAATGGCTTGAGAATTTCTAGTGAGCCTTAACTCTTCCATTGGTGACTTGGATGAGTGTGGGCATCACTGTTATGGCTACTATGTCTTCTGTATGAACATATGAGCATGCATGCTACCAAATGCTAAAAAAGACTGTCATCAATAGCATAGCAGTGCCAAGACTACCATCAATAGCATAGCAGTGCCAAGACTACCATCAATAGCATAGCAGTGCCAAGACTACCATCAATAGCATAGCAGTGCCAAGACTACCATCAATAGCATAGCAGTGCCAAGACTACCATCAATAGCATAGCAGTGCCAAGACTACCATCAATAGCATAGCAGTGCCAAGACTACCATCAATAGCATAGCAGTACCAAGACTACCATCAATAGCATAGCAGTGCCAAGACTACCATCAATAGCATAGCAGTGCCAAGACTACCATCAATAGCATAGCAGTACCAAGACTACCATCAATAGCATAGCAGTGCCAAGACTACCATCAATAGCATAGCAGTGCCAAGACTACCATCAATAGCATAGCAGTGCCAAGCTCATCTCCTCAGTCCTGGCTTTTCTGGTGCTGTCTCAACTTGTATGGTGACAGCCAGTTAATTAGAATCAGTTCTCACCACTCCAGAATGGGAGAGACAACATCTGCCATTCCCTCCCCCACCCCCTTGCTCAGTTCTTCCAGTATCTGTGATGCTACCTGAACTCAGATCATCTGTGTTATAGTCAGGATTTTATTCCTGTGCCACAGTGATGATAATATGGACTCATAAATGTTATTTTGTTCTCATGAAAATACAATGATTTTTCTCAAATTGAAAGGGGGTAATGTGGTGACACTGATCATTGCTTTTCAACACTGTGGGGCTACTATGCATTTGTAAAAGTAAACCAAGTTGCAGTATAGATAGTACCTGTCCATGAGCAAAGCACTCAAGTAAGAAAGGTCACCACAGAGCACACCTTATATCCTCATGTGTTATTTCTCAGTGCAGTACAGTCTCCTTGGCTACCTACAATCCCAAGATTATGTCAGTTAGACTATTTGAAAAAAAATTCTGCAGTATCTATGGCTTCTGAATATTATAAGATTCTGCAGATCAGTATCTCTGAATGAAATTTATACTTTGCTCTATTACTGAAAGTCCACTGGTTCCAACACTGTCTCTAAAAGAAAGTATTGCTTGAATTGCATTTCTTCTGCCTGTTTTTACAATCTTTTTTCATAAACTGACTCAAAAGTTGCTGCTGTTATACCTACTATACTTTTTTCTTTTTTTCTAGCTCTGTCCATCTTTATTGCCAATGATTATGTCCACTCCCATCAGACTTGAACCTAGCCATACCCAAAGGGTGGGAATCTTCCCTCAGGTGCCCCAGCATGACAGCTAACAGCAGGAACTGTCATCATTGGAGTATTTATTGCAATAGCAGGCAACAAAGCAATGAGAGCATTTTTATGAATGCATGAACGGTAGCTAAGGCTTTATACCCCTACATGACTGATGAGGTTATTCTATCTACCATACCTGAGAAAAAATACCTTATTCTGGTTGTGTCACATCAAAAAAAGCTGATTATGTGTTCATTGCTAGATCATCTCTTATATTTGTACGATGTCATTGCTAACTATATGGTTATTTGTTAATGGAATGCTCACAGTACATTTCCTAATGGCTTAGCTGTTGCTTTTGTATAGTATTTGAAATAATTTTTAGATGATAACATTTGTATTGTGTTGTCCCTCAGAAGGATAACCTTATCATGTTTCAGCTCACTGGTTGTGCTGCTACCTTGTGTAGCTTTTATCTGTAAACTATCATAAGATAGATATGTCATGCGATGAATGGAAACTATTCAGCTGGTTACTGTCTTTAACAATGTTTTCATAAATTTAGAGTTTTTGATAAATAAGCAAATTGAGTTCCTGATGCCATTTACTGATGACTTTTTTAATATTATCTGTAGTCTAAGATGGATGTGATTATTTTTATGGTACTTTGGACCTCATACAAATCTACTTTTGTGCTGTCATCTGATTTGCAAACCTGGCCATTCTAATCATATGCTGCTTGTAAGCATTCTTCCCCTATCCTTGTATCCCGGTTACATAATGACACAGCCATTGTTTACTATACTAGTAATTAGAATGTCCAGAAATATCAACTCTTTCCATGCCTGCCTCTTGGGTATACTTTGAATTTATTCTACCATATGATAACATCAGCCTTGTAATAATTTATCTTACTTTAAACTTACTGTCAGTCTAGAAAACAAAAAAGCCTATATCATCTACGGAATGACAAGTCTGCACTTTTTGCATATTAATTAATGTAAGATTATCCTCTGTGCATGTGATGTTAAACTTAGTCCATTTTTACTCACCCAAAATACTTTACTATCAACCCCTATAGATACTATCTAATTCCTAGGTAGTTGGGTTAGTCAAGCCACAAGTTTGTATTTTTCTTTCTTTTCCTTTGACTATCATGTGTGTGCTGTGGTTAGACAGTCCTTCTACCTTGCAAAACTTATCTCTTACGGTATCTGCTTATGTACAAAATTAGCTACTGGCTGACTTTATTCTTCCTTATTAGGCTCATTATTGAATATATTGTTCCCTTCAGTGTATACTTTGCTAGGTACACAAGCCATCTCAAGAGCCATCAACATTTTCTCACCAAAAAGATCTTATTTCTTAGTAACTGTTAGTTACTCTAATACACTAAAAGCCCTCTCCCTCTACTCAGTGTCATACAGGTGCCTGAGGGTGATTTCTCCTTAGCAATTCCATGCTGTGAATGACCCAGCAATTGTTAGCTCCATTACCTAAATAGAACCTATGGTAAAGCCAACATTGCTGTACAGACCTAAACCTATATGGCCACATCAACAATACCATATGGCATGATGTATACCTTACTCAGTTTATCACACATTCCTGGAATAGACTGCTCTAATACATCAATCAAGGTACAGATCAAGTCAGGCATAGGGGCACTACCCCCATTGCCAAATAAAAATCTTTACAGACTTCTATGAGGCAAATCTACTTAAGCTTGTAAAAGATCTAGGCAACAATTACACACAAAGGACCCAACTGAGAGGGTTAGCACATTCACCTCTGATTGCTACCAATACCTAAACAATTGCATAGAAAAGTCAACACCTGTCTGCCCTAATTAAAATGGAAATGTAAGACCCTTTGGTGAAGCTCCTGTACTAATAAACTGTATAGCCAAAGATGGAAAATAAGAAAAAGTTGTAAGATATCCCCAGACCCCTACTTCAAGACCACAATGAAACATGCCCGTAAGGAACATTGCACTATTAGAAATGTAAAGTGTAGTACAATCACAGGGTTATTACAGATATGAAACTACAAATCTTACTACAGTTGTCTCAGACAATTAAGGAATGATGTCCAAGGATCGGCCAATGTATTAGCTGACAACTTTAGTGTCAATGTTACTCTACCTAGCCACGCTTTTGCCCCACACTATCCTTGAAAACTTAGTTTTCTCTGAAATCACTTTGGGACCTTCAGCCTCACAACTTTTATAAGCAAAAGCCATGGAACATATTATAGCAGAATACAAGCCATGGAACCTATTATAGCAGAACACAAGCCATGGAACGTATTATAGCAGATTATACAGTGACTCCCTATAAATATTCGAAAACGTGCTCACTGATTGTTCCAGCCCAACCAGCATGCCGTTGTAAATCCCACATTATACAATGACCCCCCATTAAATATTCAAAAACGTGCACGCTGATTGGTCAGCATGCACGTTGTAAATCAGAGTTATAGTAATGGAAAAAGGTCCGGTCGCCGGGACATTTTCCATTACTATAACTCTTTTTTCATACTATTTCGCTATGTTAAATGAGTTTAACATAGCAAGACAGCTTTAAAAAAAGCAATGGAGATTCTCCGTTGCTTTTTTAAAGCTGTCTCACTATGTTAAACTCCTTTAACGTAGCGAGACAGTTTGAAAAAGCAACGGAGATCTTGCTTTCTCCGTTGCTTTTTTCAAAGCTATCTCGCTATGTTAAATGGATTTAACATACCGAGACAGCTTTAAAAAAAGCCCCTTTATCACACCTAACACTTCATAAATCTAGGGGGAATATGTAACTACCAAACAACGCTCAAAAGAAATGTCATTTACATTTATAGCAACCCCGTTGATGACATCGTACCAATCGCTAGTAGTACCCCCCAATGATTCAGAGGGTTTGGGTAGCAGTGGATTAAAAATGCCTTTGGATCTTTTACTATAGACTGCGACCTTCAAACTATTCAAGAGGTCAATCGGATAGCCTCTTTTTATAAACATTTCCAACAAAACATCGACCTCCTGAATGAAAATAGTATCATCAGTAAACATGTGGGCCTACCTCACTAGCTGGCCCTTAACTACCGCCTTCTTCTGAAAAGGGGGGTGACAACTGGAGAAATGAAGGTAGGAGTTGGAAAAGGTTACCTTATGATGGATGGACAAAGTATAACAGTTGTTAGTGAAGTCTGTAGTTAGCTGTACATCCAAGTAGGCTAAACTAGTATTACTTCTAGAGTGAGGGAATCTAAGAATGCACTGAAATTAATATAATTCAAAAATTCATCCAAATTAGCATCTGTGTCCACCCAAATTAGAAGGATGTCACCCAAAAAGCTTACATAAAAGTCCCAACATGCCTTAAAGGGACTATTGAAGACATAATATAGGATCATTAATATGATATATAATATAGAATATAGGTGTTCTCCAGTACAGCTGGTGAATCTGGGAATTTTGAGGCAATGTTACAATTGCCTTATGTACACAGACAACCCTCTCCTCCTTCCAACAAACTCTAATACATGTGAGAGATGCAGTTACACAGCCAAACTGGAGGCAGAGGTCTCTCAACCCAAGACTGGCACAGTCAGTCAGGAGGAAAAGGTAACCACCCACACCACAAATCCAGTCTCACACAGACCTATTGCATCTGCATACCCAACACATAAACACACAAAAACATACTCAGAGGCTCTAAATAAAAATCTGCCTAAAGAGCAAAGACCTCCTAAGCAGATATCCAAGCCACAGCCACCCCTCAACAATATCCATGAATCACATATCTCACAAAATCAGTGTGCCTCACAGTCACAGCCCTTAAGGCCAAACAACACACCAAATACACTTGTTATAGGGGACTCTATTGTCCGGCACACTGACATCCCGCTCACCAGACTGAACAAGGAGAAGGTCACTGTAAGCTGCCTGTCGGGTGCCAGGATCCGCCGCATAACGCAAGCACTCAGGTCACTCCAAAGCAAGTACAAGTATGACTCCGTCATTGTCCATGCTGGTGTGAATGACCTGAGACGTACCTCCCTGGACTACATGAAAAGAGACATAGAGGAGCTCTCTGACCATGTAGCCCAGGCTGGTATGACCCTGACCTTGAGTAGCATCTTGCCCTCACCAAGAATGATGCCACAGTATAAAGACAAAATGATCAGTTTCAACAATTGGCTAAAGTATTGGTGTCATTCAAAGGGGATCCAGTGTCTGTCTGCCTGGGATGACATGCTTGACAACCCACGTTGCTTAGCTAGGGATGGCTTGCACCTGTCACCCTTAGGCTTTTGTATACTGGCCAAGGCTCTTGCCACCCCTATAGTGCCTTTTTTAGGTAAGGCTCAAAGGACAAACCCACCTCCATAGACAACCCAAGGATAAAAAAACTAAAGGTAATGCTACTCCAAACACTATGTTATTGGGTGACTTCAACTACCCAAGCACTGACTGGGAAAACTACTCAAGCCCGAACACCCTTGCCCAATGGTTACTTGAATTTATAAACTCTAATGCAATGGAACAACTGGTCACCACTCCCACAAGAGGGAACAACATATTGGACCTGGTCATCACCAACATGGGGACTCTATGTTCCACACCAGAGGTAAACCCATCATTGGTAAGATCAGACCATAAACAAATTTCTCTGGACATCCATATCCTGTCCCCACCCCCAGCCAAGGAAATCACTGTAAAGAGTTTCTCAAAAGCCAACTTTGCACTTCTCAAGACTGAGGTGGAATCCTTCAAAGCCCCTGGGCCAGAGGATAATACAGCCCAATCCGCAGAATCCTTTACAAATGCATTCTATGAACACCTGCAGGAATGCATTGATCGTGCTATCCCAAATAAAACCAAGACTCACTCCTCCAGAGACCGGTCTGGTGGACCCCGGCCATAAATATAAATAAGCTATACAACAGAAGGAGGAAGCTACTACATGACAGAGCAAAATCCCAAAAAGGGAAGGCATCTCTAATCAGTATTAGCAAGAAACTTCGATCGCTCATAAAATAATCAAAGGCCAGCTTCGAAAGAAAAATTGCCCTAGTCACTAAAGATAATCACAAGGCCTTCTTTAGTTATGTCAGGAACATGGGCAGAAACTCCCAGATATGCTCTGAATTGTTGCATAACGGTACAAAATATACCGAACCTACAGACATAGCCAACATCCTGGCAGACAGATTCAGTGCAAACTCCCCCCCCCCCTTCCCCCCCAAAGGAGCAAATGCCTATCCCAACTGAATGTAACCTCCCTGATATCACAGATGCACAGGTGAAAGCTGCCCTCTCCAAAGCAAAAAACACAGCATCTATGGGACCGGACAGTGTCCCAGGCTGTGTCTTACACGAGCTCCAAGAAGAACTGAACCCTCACATTAAGTCACTGTTCAAACTTAGCCTTACTACAGGATATGTACCCAAAGAATGGCGTACAGCTACAATAGTCCCACTCCACAAAGGTGGTGCCACAATGGACCCCGGAAACTATCGCCCCATAAGCCTGACTAGTCTGGTCTGTAAAGCTATCGAGCGTATTATCATAGAACTCATAAACAAAGACATTGGGAGCCTCCAGACACTGGACCCTACCCAATTCGGCTTTGTTAAGGGCAGATCTTGCCTCTTAAACCTAGTTGATTTCTTTGAAACAGTTACCAAAGCCATAGATGAGGGTAAGGTAGTCCACACAGCCTACCTAGACCTTGCAAAAGCCTTCGACACAATACCCCACTCAGGCATCATAAATAAGCTTACCAGCTTAAATATCAACCCCTATATCACAAGATGGGTTGCAAACTAGCTCAGAGATAGAACCCACATTGTCAGAATCGCAGGTGCCATGTCCGAATCCAAACCAGTTACAAGTGGCATCCCACAGGGCTCAGTAATGGGACGTCTCTTGTTCGGTATATACTTCTCTGAGGTTCAGGCTGACACGGGGGGATTATGGCTGACAAAGTTCGCAGATGACTGCAAACTGGGGGCCATAATCGAATCTCGAACTGACACAAGCATCCTCCAAAAGGGTCTCACAGAGATGGATGCTTGGTGCCAGAGCCACGGCCTCAAGCTAAATGCTAAAAAGTGCATAGTCATTCCCTTTGGGAAAAACGAGGTGCCCACAAATTACCACATAGGTGATAATCCATTAAGTACGGAAGAAGTAATTAGAGATTTGGGGACCAATGTAGATAGTAATCTCTCCTTTGATAATCACGTTGCCAAAGTGGTTAGAAAGACCTTCTATATAGCCCACCTTATCACGAAAGGGTTCGCATCTAGATCAAGAGAAGTCATTGTGCCCCTCTATTTGTCACTCATCAGGCCCATAATTGAATACAATGCCCCTTTTGGGATGTACCTTACCCGACACCTGCAGCAACTGGACAGACCCCAAAAGTACCTCACCAAGAGGATCATGGGCTACAAACAGATGTCCTATGCAGCTCGACTAAAGAAACTCCAGCTCTACTCAGTTGCTTACCGCCTACTCAGAGGCGATCTATGCCTGACATACAAAGCCATGTCAAACCCAGAATTAATGGACATGCTCCACCTCAAAAAATCCAAGTCCCTTAGAGCTACACACTCCAGGGACCTAAACCTCAGCACAAAAATAAATAGGACATGCTGGAGGGACAGATTCATTTCCCAAAAGCTCCCCTCACTCTGGAATAGAATCCCAATTCATGTTAGACATAGCCCCTCGCTGACTCTCTTCAAGCGAAATCTAAACGCGTGGATGGGAAATGGCAAATTCACCCCTGGGATCTCTTCTGTGTCCCTGCTAAACAGAGGCACAGTAAACTAATCTTAAAAGGGTACCTTCTGTGACCTACTTTACAGAGGCACAGTAGGCTAATCTAATAGGGAGGCGGAAGCCAAATACACTCTGGCTAGGCTTATAAATGCCCTAGGGCAGATAGCCTAGTATCTACCTATGAACCTATGAACCAATGAACCTATAATGCTGTTCCCAAAAAGCCATACATAAATTTGCAAAACTCGGGGTGCATGCTGCCCTCATGGCTACACCACTCAACTGTTTGAATAGCTGACCATTGAAATATAGAAAATTGTTAGTAAGAACCAGCTCCATAAGTGCCACTACTGTGTTGATAGTAACAGATTCCAACAAGCCTACCTCAAAGAGCATATGTTCTAACCAATAGAGCCCTTCTTGATGGGGAATAGCAGAATACAGATTTTGTACATCTATAGTGAGCAGTAAACAATTAGGATATCCCATGAATCCTTACACACTTGGTGGATTTTATCAACAGAAGATTACAACTTATTGTCCACAAATTTAGCAATATAAAACCTTTTACTTCTGCTGGCATCAACAATCAGCCTCAAGGGTGGGCTATGGATATCCTTATGAATTTTTCATATTCCGAATATCCCTGCCATCATATTTAGTCAAATAATCATAATCACGGGGAGATATTTGTCCCTGCATCAACATGTCATATAAAATAACTTTGATTTTTGAGTATGCTATATTTAATTTATTTTTTGAAACCCGTACATAGGTATCAGAAATTATTATGCTGGACATTCTGCAATAAAATGTTTTTGGCATTGTATTTGTTGGTTTATTTCAGTTTTGTGCTCCAGCTACCACAGCATCAACTTCATATTTCATATCACTGTATGTAATATGGTAGCACCTCAGGATGAGGGGTGCCCCACATGCATGTATCTAATATAATACAACAATCTGATGGGAGCCAAGCCAATATGTATGCAATACTGCAGTACCTCAGGACAAGTGCCCCATATGCTAGCTTCTAATGCAGCATTAAGTCAGGATAATGAGTGCCACACCAGCATGTATATCTTACAGCAGTACCTCAGGATAGTGGGTATCATAGGATGATGAGTGACCAGCCTGCATATATGTAAAACTGTAGCACCTTAGGAGAGTGGGAGCCCCAGCTGTATATATGTAGTACTGCAATATCTTAGGATGATGGGTGCCCAGCTGGCATGCATCTACTGTAGTAGTGCCCGTGGGAGATG
Source organism: Protopterus annectens (assembly GCF_019279795.1). Lineage (NCBI taxonomy): Eukaryota > Metazoa > Chordata > Ceratodontiformes > Protopteridae > Protopterus > Protopterus annectens. The sequence goes on along the minus strand of NC_056726.1, from coordinate 777,755,623 downwards.
AATTACCCCCCCTGCATACATGTGATACATCAGTACATCAGGAAGATATGTATCCCAGATGCATGCCTCACTACAGATACAGTCAGTTATTGTTTCTCAGTAAAAAGTTTAACCTTGCTGATTAACCCTACTGATTCTCTGTCTGCAAATGGGAGTTCAACAAAATTTTAAAGCATGAGAGTTATCTCACCTGCATTCAATTAATACCTCTACCTCCACTCTTTAATATCTTCATTAACTCACTCCACTCTTCTTGTCCTCAATCTAACATTGTCCAATATGTAGATGACTCTACAGTCATAACTATTGTAAATTCCCCCTTATCACTCCTAACAAATACCCAGACATCTTTCAACTCAGTAGAGACATGGCTCACTAATAATCAGATCATTCTCAGCCCTAAGAAAACAAAATTACTACTCTTTCTACCTAAATCTGCAAACCACATTAAACTTTCCTTCTCCATAAGGTCCCTAAACAATACTCCTATAGAAGTCAAAACTAGCACAAAACTCCTTGGCATTACCATTGACAACCAACTAAAATTCAATCTTCACATTAACAATTATATAAAAAAAAAAACACCAAAAGCTGGGACTACTGTACAGTAACAACAAATTCCTAACTACTGAAGGTAGGATTTCTCTTACCCATGTCTTCCTTCTACCATGCTTAACATATTGTTCCCAAATACTCACAAATCTGAACTCCTCCCTACTTACTAAATTAGAATCAACCTACCAGAGAATATCTAGATTTGCAGCTCGACAAACATACATCTCATCACTGTCTCTCCCTAAAATACCTGAACTGGCCCAAACTACCTCACCTGTTCCTACAATCAATCTCAACTCCAAATCATACACTCCATCCTATATCATCCTATATCAACCTGATTTCTGCCCAAGTCTATCTTCTCTCATCTCTCACTCCTCCCCTACTAGACTTCTCTGAAGCTCAACCCAAGACCTACTAAAAATCCATAAACCCAAATCCAACACAGGGTGCAACTTACATAGCTACCATCCCTCTATTCCATGGAACAAATTCCCACTAGAAATAAGGTCCCTGACTCACCCCAAACAATTTAAGCTAGCAACCAAAAACCACTTTAAAAAGACACTGGTCCTACCATTTCACCCTCCCTGATTATTACCTACTTTTTATAGTACAGTCAAACTAACTTACTAAAACTTACCATTAACTACTTCATCCTATGCTTCCTATACAACCTCCAAAGCTTCTTCTATACTCTGCTCCCCAAAATACTTATGTAACCTTTTAAGTTTCTGCTACTCTGCATACAAAACCTTATATTTACTCAAATCTCTTTTTAAACCAAAACATACAACTTATTCTACTTTTTTAACATTCTCATAGATTTATAGGTTCATAGGTTGGTACTAGGCTATCGGCCCTAGGGCCTATACAAGCCTAGCCATAACAATTCCCTGGCTATTTCTTCCCACACTATTTACTTCCCTGGACCCCTGTCTAGCAGGGCGACTGACATGATCCCCGGGATGAATTTCCTTTCTCCCATCCAATCGTCAAGGTTCCTTTTGAAGAGGGCCAAAGAGGTGCTCTGTTTGACATGTATGGGCAGTCTATTCTAGAGTCTGGGGAGTCTCTGGGTCAGGAACCTATCCCTCCATCATGTTTTGTTTATTGTGATGACAAGGTTTAGATCCCTGGAGCGTGTGGCTCTGAGGGATTGGGATTTCTTTAAGTGTAGCATGTCCAACAGGTCTGGGTTTGACATGGCCTTGTATGTTAAGCAGAGATTGCCTCTGAGTAGACGATATGCGAGAGTATAGCTGGAGTTTTTTTAAGGCAGTCAGCATAGGGCATCTGCGTTAGCCCTGTGATTCTTTTAGTGAGGTATTTCTGTGGCCTTTCCAGTTGTTGCAGAAGTCTTGAGAGGTACATACCAAATGGGGCATTGTAGTCTATAATGGGTCTAATGAGGGATGAGTACAGTGGGACAATGACCTCCCTTTTTTTCTGGATGAAAAGCCCTTAGTAATGAGGTGTGCCACATAGGAAGATTTCCTGACTGTTGTGGCAATGTGGTTATTGAAGGTGAGACCACTGTCCACCTGTGTCCCAAAGTATTTTATCACACTTTCAGTGTTTAGTGTACTGCCACCTATGTGGTAATTCACTGGTACATGTTTTTTCCCAAAGGGGATCACTGTACATTTCTTGGCATTGAGCTTGAGCCCATGACTCTGGCACCAAGCATCTGTTTCTGTAAGACCCTTTTGTAGAATATCCACATACTTTGAGGATTCAATAATGGTTCCCAGTTTGCAGTCAACTGTGAACTTTGTTATCCAGAGTCCCTTAGTGTTGGCCTGTACTTCAGAGAAGTAGATGCCAAACAAGAGCGGTCCCAGGACTGATCCCTGAGGTACTCCACTTGTTACTTGTCTGGAGCTGGATTTGGAGTCAGCTACTTTTACAGTGTGGTTTCTATCAGTAAGCCAGTTGGCAACCCATCGAGTGACATAGGGATTAATGCCCAGCTTAGTAAGTTTATCTATAATTCCAAAGTGGGGGATGGTGTCAAAGGCCTTGGCGAGATCCAGATAGGCTGTGTAGACTGCCTTACCCTCATCCACGGCTCTGGAGACTGATTCGAAAAAGTCAATCAGGTTCAGGAGACAAGATCTGCCATTCACAAACCCAAACTGGGTGAGGTCCAATGTTTGAAGGTTGCCAATATCTTTGTTTATAAGTTCCATGATAATACGTTCCATGGCCTTGCAGATCAGGCTCATCAGACTGATGGGGTGGTAGTTCCCAGGATCCAAGGTGGATCTCCCCTAGTGGAGTGGGATAACTGTAGCTGCGCGCAACTCAGTGGGCATGAAGCCTGAGGTGAGGGTATGATTAAACATGTCACTTAGGTGAGGTGCCAGTTCATTTTGTAGTTCATGTAGTACACAGCCCGAGATGTCATCTGGTCCCATGGATGCTGTATTCTTAGCTTAGGAGAGTGCGTTTTTATCTTTTGGCTGTTATTACCCAAATTTGGCAATCTTACGGTATTGAGATGGGCTGTTGAGGGGGTGAGAGGGAGGGGTGAAGTTGGCACTGAATCGATCTGCCAGGATATTGGCAATATCTTTGGGATCAGTATATTTAATGCCATTCTGTCGTAGCTCAGAACAGATCTGAGCATTTCCATTTAGATTCTTGACATAGTTATAGAATGCCTTGTGGTTGTCTTAGGAACCTTTGGAAATTTTATTTTCGTAACTAGCCTTGGAGGATGTTACGAGTGATCTGAGCTTCTTACTGAGGCTGGTAAGGGAATTTTTTGCATATTTGGAATTCCCTTTTCTGCAACAGTTTCTTCTTTTTGTTGTAAAGTTTGTTTATGGCAGGGGAACACCAGATTGGCTTCCTTTTTTTGGAGGAGAGCATCTTGGTTCTATTTGGGATGGCACGATTCATGCATGAGTGGATGTGCTCGTACAGTGCCTTAGTGTAGGACTCAGCAGTCGAACTTTCAGTTCCCTTCTGCATGGGTGTCATGAAGTTTGTCACTTCTGACTTGAGTAGCATGAAGTTGGCTTTGGAGAAGTTTTTTTATGGAGGTTTCCTTAATAGGGAGTGGGGTGGGATGTGGATGTTAAGGGTGATTAGCTTATGGTCTGACTTGACCAACGAGGGGGTGACCATAGGTGTGGAGCATCGATTTACCATGTTGTTAATTACCAGGTCTAGGATATTGGAGCCCCTGGTGGGACTATGGATTAGTTTATCCAGGGTGTTGGAATGTATGAATTCCAAGAACAGTTGGGCAAAGGTGTTGGTACATGAGTAGTTTTCCCAGTTAATGGAAGGGTAGTTGAAATCACCCAGTATTAGGGTGTTTGGTTGCATCTTAATATTTTCCAGTATGTTTAGAAAGGTGCAGTGAGAATCTTGGGGCATGGTGGGGGATCTGTAGCAAGCTACAATTTGGATTGCAGTCTTATCTAGTGTTAGTTGCACCTGGAGAATTTCATATGCATTGTGTTGGGCAACTAGCCTGGTGGTGTGAATATCCTTGGTGAATATAGACACTCCTCCACCTTTAGCATTTCGATCCTGGTTTGGTGGCCGTAAAGTGTGGTAAGAGTTGTAGCCTGGTATTGCAGGGGTGCTCTGTGGAGCCTTGAACCAGGTCTCAGTTACTGCACAGTTATCGATGTTCTCCACTTTTAGGAGTGCCTCAAGAGTGTGCATTTTGAGGTTTAGACTTCTAGCATTGAGTAGCATTACCTTCAGATTTTGCATGCTTGTATCTGTTACGGTGGTGGTTTTGTCCTTTGAACTTTGCCTAAAAAAGGCACTATAGGCATTCCTTTTTGTTTATAATACTGTTTTATCTGTGAACAATATACATGTATGTAGCTTATGGATTTTAACTACCAAAATTCTCTATTGCTATTTTTATTGAAATATATCTGTATTGCTATTTTAATTGCATTGTATAATTAGAGCTTTTCTCCCCAGGCCTCTGCTGAAAAAGGGCAATAGCTCAGCCGGACACTCCCAGTCAACAAATGTAAAATAAACAAATAAATGCATCAGTACATCAGTACATCAGGATGATGTGTGCTCCACCTACATGTATGTGATATGGCAGTACGTCAGGATGATATGTGGCCTATGTGATATGGCGAACTCTGAGTAGAGAGAAGTTGATGCTAATGCTCAACTTATTACAATCCCCATTAAAATCTCTCTAAACCCACTAAACGCTGAAAGCAAAATAGAGATGGCATAGCTTACAGTAGTACATAAGCTCCTTCTACAAAGCCAGCTGTACCTCACAACGTTCCTTGGCCTAGTGATATGCACTTCCTGTTCCAGCCAATATCTTCAGGGCATCCCTGGAACCTAAAACCTGCAACAAACATGACAATACCTGACTGTCATTATCAGCAACAAAACTGTAGAGCCAGTACCCAGCTCTGCTCGGATCCATTACCTTTTCCTTTGTTTTTACATAATCACTAAAGAAGAATTTGGGTGAACAAAGTCACTGCAATTTAAAAATAATCTGATAATGGCTGCCACCCCACAGTCATGCTATTTCCTTTCACCTATGTCTTTATTTTAATTAAACATTGATGCTTCTTAACCTTTAGTCATTGAACTGACCTTTACTCTTCATTTAACCACTTGCCCTTCACCTGAACCTGTGCCCCTTTTAACTTCTCACATATTGATCTTTTATAAGGCAGTTAGTACTTATTGCAACATACTACTGCAAATTTGCATTTTTCTTGTAAGAGTGATATGTTTTTACATGTATTACTGCCTGCTCATCCTTTTATCATCAGTGATACAATTACCAAAGGAGTATTTTTCCTGCACTAGAATATTCTCTTCTCATTATTGGCTCCACTGCTATGAAAGCTATTCAGAAACTACAGTTATTACAGAAACAAATATGTTGCTTCATTACTGATGCAGGTAAAATGTTCCATTACTACCTAGTAATTAAAAAGGCAGGCTGGCTTCCTTTACCCCTTAGAATTTCCTCAGCATTAACCCTCATCACACTGCTGAATTCACTAACCTACACTGACAGGGTCTTCACATAATCCTTCCATGTGTAACACAGGATGTACTTCCCTGCAGCTACTTCCTTCTACTGCTTGCACAAACAGCTCACATTAATACCTGCATCAACACAAATGTCGGTGTTTTGGAGCTGAAACCTAAGTCAATAAACTATCTACTGACTTCTCAATTTATACAGAGACCTACATTTATGTTGCCTAAAATAATATTCTTAATCATAACAAAACCCGCATGCAAATAATTGTAATATTAAATGTTTTGCATTATACCATGACCCCCATTAATATTCCAAAACGTGCACGCTGATTGGCCAGCGTCCACATTGTAAATCGACTTATACTAATGGAAAAAGGTCTGGTCGCCCGGACTTTTTCCATTAGTATAAGTCTCTTTTAAAACACTGTCTCGCTATGTTAAAAGAGTTTAACATAGCGACACAGGTTTAAAAAACAACAGAGATCTCCGTTGCTTTTTTTAAAGCTGTCTAGCTATGTTAAACTCCTTTAACATAGCGACACAGTGTGTAAAAAGCAACGGAGATCTTGCTTTCTCCGTTGCTTTTTTTTTAAACCTGTCTCGCTATGTTAGATGGGTTTAACATAGCGAGACAGCTTTAAAATAAGCAACGGAGATCTCTGTTGCTTATTTTAAAACTGTCTCGCTATGTTAAACCCATTTAACATAGCGAGACAGGTTTTAAAAAAAAAAAGCAACGGAGAAAGCAAGATCTCTGTTGCTTTTTACTGTTTCGCTATGTTAAATGGGTTTAACATAGTGAGACAGCTTTAAAATAAGCAACGGATCTCCGTTAGTTATTTTTCTTTAATATGTTGTTTTGTTAGTATTATGTACAAAGGCATTCTGCTTGTATCTGTGTAGTTTGCATGCCTCTTATTTTGCCCATGTTGATACTTCTTGCTTTTTTCTTTAGTTTTATATAATTTATGACTGTATTTTGCTTAATTATTTTGTATTATTATAAAACAAAGGCACAAATGATGATGTGTCCCAGTCACCCACTTTACCTGCTTGTCAATTTAATGAAACTGAAAAAAAAAACTCCCACTACTTGTGCTAATCATATCCAAATTCATAATTCCTTCCTCTGCATGTCATTTCCAGTTTTACTTTCATATGGCCAGCTCATTTTTCTTCAATATCTCCTATATTCCACACATTGCTTAAATATTCATTCTACACTCTGTACAGCTTCACTCTCTGCACATCTGTATTTTTGAGCACTGATCTTGAATGTACAATGGAATTTCTAATACGACTGCTTTCTTCTTATCACTTTGTTTCCACATAACTATGTTACCTTTCCCTTTTATTACTGCTTGTAACAACTGCCCTGACTGACAAGTATTTTGGTCTGGATTCCAAGGCAGTGGGCCAATGTGAAAAAGAGACCTTCAGCACCAAGCTGCAGAAAATGCAGAAGAGCTTAATACAGAGAAGTCTGAGTAGTGCAAAGCACGCCAGAAATAGTTGGAAGAGTGAAGAGACACTACCTAGTGGCAATGCAATGCTAAAAAATAACTACACTTGAATTACTCTTCCCTTTTACAGAAGAGTGGCCTTCCTTAGCAGCAGTTATGCTAAGAAGTTGAACATAATTAGGATTATAGTTAATACACTCCAGAAATATGCAGTCATTCACTGTAGTGCTCCTTGAACAAAGAAAAAAGTGTCACAAGAAAGCAAAACTATTAACAGACAATTCACAGTTAATATTTAATTATTATAACCACAAAGTAATATCA